>NC_045544.1:73097054-73397054 GCF_009769535.1 Thamnophis elegans | reverse complement strand
TGCATTGCTTCTTCCTCATTAACAAGTGGGCAGCTGTGCAGAATTGTCTTCAAGAGCCATGGAGAGAAAAATGCAGTAGTCCAAGTATGAAATAAAAGCATGCTACCATTGCCAGAAATCAGAAAGATGACTAAATTGAAATCTAGTCTACTTGAGGCTGAATCAGTGGCATCTTCCTTGGAGCCCTGGAACTGGAGAGTTTCTGGGCAAGCATCACTTTTCTCAGCTGGGATTCATCTGAATCGTTTCCCCTCTTATCCAATACCTTGGATTCACAGATTTTCTATACATTGTTAGATAGGTATATATATATATATATATATATATATATATATATATATATATATATATATATATATATATATATATATATATATATATATATTTTTTGAAGAAGAAGAAGAAGAAGAAGAAGAAGAAATAACAAAGCAACTTTGTCAGGTAATGAGGATTTAATAGCTGCCAGCTGGTGAAAGGTTGTAAACTGTAATCTGTAAACTGATGCAATGTAAGGCTGATTTGTTGCAGCTATGGTATAACGCTTTTAAGACTCTGATGGGAGGTCCACACAAGTCTATATATAGGTGGCTATTAGACGGTGTTTCTCTCTCCGCTCATGTATCTCATTTTCTCTCCTTGTGTTCTGTATCTGAGTGGTAAAGAATTTATTTCCATGTGCATGTCTGTATATACGGTATGTATACATAAACCACTATTAATTGCTGTGTTTTGCTCCTGGGTTTATCTCAAAATCAGTCACGCTGCCAAAACTCTGACAAACTTGAGGGGAGAAAGAGAGAAAGTACATACTTGTTCAGCATTACTCTTAATACTCTTTTATTTATGTGTTGATTTTTTGTATATGTGTGTGTAAGAAGGATTAAGCAATTTCAATAGCATATATAATTAAGAACTCCAACCTTCATTCCTGCTTCATGAAAAATGTCCATGCAATCAATCAGCATTACTCTTAATACCTCTTTTATTTATGTGTTGATATTTTGTATATGTGTGTAAGAAGGATTAAGTAATTTCAATAGCATATATAATTAAGAACTCCAACCTTCATTCATGCTTCATGAAAAATGTCCATGCAATCAATCCATCAAAAAAAAGAAAGAAACAAAGCAGTCTACACCTGGCATAATGTATGATTTCCAGTAGCCTTACAAAATATATGCATTTTAAAATTTCATTTACTTTATGTAATAAATAGATATGGCTTCCCATCTCATATGGATGGTTCTAGGCAACTAACAGTTAAAACAGAATAAAAATCAAGTAAAAACCCAAATTAAAACAACATAAATGATACAAAATTGCATAGCAGCCAAGAATGTTTGTGACATCTCGTCAATATAATCATGAGCAAGAAGAAATGGTCTCACCTTGTAAATACCATTGTCCCTATTGTATTATGTTATTACTCCTTATTAAGTATACCATATTTACATATAATGTTGCAATTTGCAGCAGTGATCATTAACTAAAACAGTAAAGATTGAATGCATAGTATCTATATTCAGTAACATTCATATAAAACTTCATAATCTTATTGTCCCTGTGGACACTCAATAAATATTTTAATAATATATAACGCCAGTTCAGACGATATGATTACTCAGTGGGAGCGAAGATTCATCAATGAAATATTAAGTCAGATCTCAGTAACATTTACTGTATATTTGTCAAGAGAGTGAAAAAATTATGTCAAGAAAAGAGATTTGAATAAATGCAAAGTTGTGTCCTAATGGATGGTCCCTCACTCTATTTCTGATTACATTGAAAGTTGGGAAGGGCATGAATTATAGCTAGTCAGTTTCA
The DNA here is from genome assembly GCF_009769535.1 of Thamnophis elegans. Taxonomy (NCBI): domain Eukaryota; kingdom Metazoa; phylum Chordata; class Lepidosauria; order Squamata; family Natricidae; genus Thamnophis; species Thamnophis elegans. Next base: position 73,395,230 of record NC_045544.1, on the reverse strand, counting down.
CATATTCTGCCTATTTTTTTTAGCAAACGTTCAACCCTTATCCATATGTGGCTTATCATCTTTTTTGCTCTTCCCTCTGTGTTCTATTTAATCAACAAAATCAGCTCACCACACCACTCTAGGTCTATTGATTTTTGTAACATATTTCACGATAACCTGCAAAAAGAAGCAAAATGTGCTGTCTTTTTATTATTTGAGTGATACTTTCTTTTACCATAGATGACAAAGTGATAGATGTACTTAGTTAACTTTCTACAAAATCATTAATGCCACCCTTACCAGCTGGCTGCCCAGATATTGGTTAAATCGCTGTCATGCATTTTGCTACACGAAACTCTGCAATACTGAGTAAGCAGACCATTGATTTGCTTTCAAGGTCCATAAAGAATAATAGATATGAAATGTCACAACCAAAGTGGAGTGACTGTCCATGTACTGTATTGTATCGGACATTTTACTCATTTGCCATCAGAATGAAATGGTAAATTATTTCCTTTATGAGGGCACGGACAAGACATAAAAATATGACATTAACCTGTTTTTACTGAAAGCCTCCTTGCATTAGGATAGAGCAGGAAAAAAACACAACTAAGATTCTTCCGATGTAGGAATCTTTGGTCCATTTTGCGAATATTTGCAGGAGTGCCATGAAACTATGCATCTATGAAGAACCCTTGTTTTTTGAAGTCAATCTTTTCTGCTTCAAAAGGCTGGATCTGTTCCATCAGCTGGCTCAGTCTAGCTTCCACTTACTTCCTTATTCTACTGCTCATTTTCTGCTCCATTTAATAACAATACTGACTGAAGACTCAAAGATTTAATACCAGCACTTCACTACATGTGATTAAAAACTTCACAAAGACTGCCTGTCCCTCTGCCAAGTTGAAGATCTGGCACTACAATCAGAAAAGGAGTTGGAAAGAAGGGTATGAAGCTTAGGAAAATCTTCTTCCAGATGTTGGACAACCTTAGATGCAAAGTTTGAGAGGGCCGGGTTCTTTGATATTCTCCCTGATTTTGCTAATGCCCATTTACTTGCTACTCCTGGCTCTCAATTAACACTAGAAACCAAAGACAGAAAATGATTATTGATCTTTTTTCTTGGTCTCACTCCTCATTCTGGACACTTCCACAGAAGAATCATACACCTACTGGATTCCCTGACCTTGCAGCAGTCATGAGTTGAATTGATTTGCTTCTCTCTCCATCCATTTGAAACTGCAGCAAAACTAGTACTGTATTTTCTTTGGTGAGGTTTTAAAATGTTGAGCCTGGAGGCAAATCTGCCAATTTTCACATTGGTAAAAATTCCTGCTTCCTTCCTACTGACTTCTCAATTTTACCCTTCACTTACTTCACCTGGATTGTGCTATACTGAGAAGAGTTCCAAGGATCTGCAAACATTCAGACTAGCTTGAATTAGTAATGGCTATATTTCCCTACACTCACTGCAATTTGCTGCTGCTGCAAATAAAAACGTATCACTGAAATATTTAAGGTATTGCACAAAATCCCTGAGTGCAAAAATTGCCAGCGCACTCTCCTTTCAGGTTAGCAGCTTGCAATATTTTATAAACAAAAGAAGAAGAAAAAGAGAGATTGAAATTGTCTATGTATGCATGTACATCATATATTTTAAAAATCTGGTGCACCTGTTGCATCCTTTCCTTCCTGCTATTGGCAAAAGTAACTCAAAGCTTCATTAACTCAAGACTAGATTACTGCAATGAGTTCTACTTGAAGCTGCCTTTGAGGACAAACTTCATTCAGTGTAGGATTTAGCTGAAGGGTAAAAGTGATGCAGCAATGTTATTCCTGTACTAAGATTCTACATTGGCTGCCCATGTTTCTAAGTTTAATTCAATAAACTTGCATGAACTACAAAGTCAATGGGTATATCTGTGTGTTCATGGTATTTTTGATACCATCTTTTCAAAATAATATTTGTCATTTTGTGCAATCCATCCTTGTTAGAGAAGTAGGAATTGGATCTTCCCCCTTTTAGTTTTACGGAAGGTGACAAAGATTATGAACTTTGGAGTCTAATCTTAGCGCACAATTTTGCACTGAATTCAATAAAAAATAATGCACTTAATTCTATACAGCAATAAGTATATGTCATTTATTGTTTATATATATTGTTCACACGTGTGTGTGTGTGTGTGTGTGTAATGCCACTCATGCAACATCATAAAATCTCCAGAACCGTAAAGTCTACAAATTTGAAATTTGGCACATATGTTCCTCTTGGCTTCTAGGTGCTCAATTATTTTTTCAAAATGATCATCAGATCATTAGTATTTTTTATATTATTATTAACACGCTCTGATGTCAGGAGTTAGATGTTATACTTCCCTTCCCAACCTGAAAATAACTCTGTGGGGCAAGCCTGAGGGGGAGAAGGGGAAAGGAGAGGATCAATGGGGACAGCCTGAGGGAAGGAAGGGGGAGAGGAGAGGCTTCTGTGGGGCAAGCCTGAGGGAGAGAAGGGGAGAGGAGATGCTGATCATAACTACTGATTAATTTTCAAGCTGTAAGTGTTGATTTATCAAGACCGATCACATAGTTACATAGCAGAGCATGGGTATTCAGCTAGTATTTACGTATATTTATTGAATTCCTATGGCGTACCCATGAGCATGCAGCAAGTATGCATTATATCATCACACAAATGTTCTGACCTGTGTATCTGCATCAGATGTCGATATTCAAGAAGGCAATGATGAGCCTTATGTGATAACAATACCATGCTCATGTTGCCATTTGGCATCATAAAGATTTGCTGAAACTACCTGCAGTCAATTGAATGGTATAATATAAATATAATGCATATATACCTATATACACACACATATACAAACATACAAAGAAAGGATAGTATTTTTTGCATGTAGATAGGATATCCTTGTAGCAACCACTTGGTGTTATTGTTATTGCAAATAGCTAGAGAAATATTCAGAAAGTGCTTTAAAATATGGATGGTCCACTTGTAATAGATTTTCTTTCCCTTTTCATTGGCATTGGGCAAGCACTTTTGATGTGTGTTATTCTCTGTTTTTCTTATTTTGAACATTTGGCTGTTTTGGGGGAAAAAAGGGATATTAATAGAACTCCATGAAATTCCAGGGATATAACTAGTCTGAGAAGTTGAAAAAAATATATATAGTATATCCTGAAAGAAGGAAATCACGTCTATATAGTTGCCAAGAAAACTACCTTGGATATCTCTATGGAGTCATTGGGATCAAACATGACTTGAGGGAGTCATTTTTTTTAATACTGATTGACTCAATACTGTTGTCTACAGTCTACGTTCAATATTTCCAGCTTGGCAAAAGTAAGGTCAGCTTCTAACAGCATTAGAGGGACTGGGGAATACAAGTGTAGTGGAAGTGCCCTCAAGGGAGAAGCAGATGCAATACAAAAACAGGAAGTACAGATGTGAGAATATTTCTTTTAAAAAGCCTGTAGAAATATTGGAAAACTGAGAAAACATCAAAAGGGACAAGAATCTTAAACAAACACAAACATACTGGGGGGGGGGGATTTCCCTTAATCCCGATCCTCAACAAGGCTTTACATTTTTAGTAGACACAATAGTGGGATCAATTAATTGGATATGCTAGGAATTTAGCAATAGCTCTGAGACCCACAGTAGGAACCCAGCAGAGCTGACCTCTGATTTGGGGTATGAAATCAAGAGAAGGTATTTAGCCTGGCAAACAACATTATTTTAAAAAATTATAATCACCTAAATAAAAGTATAATTTTAAGGAGTGTGATGCTGTTAAAGCTGCTTTTTTATTTAAAAATAACTTCTCACAACAAACACGTAATTTGTATTTACCTGGCAGATGAGTGAAATGAGAGCAGATAGGAAGCAAATGGCTCCATCTGTCCATTCAAAGTCCATATTATTGAAAAGAAGGAATTAATTAACCCAGAAGGAGATGTGGAAGCAAAATTAAAAATAGGATTTCCTGCCAGCCAATTTTCCCACCCTGCAGTCAAACTTTTCCTCATTGTGCTGGGGGTGAGAAATTGCAACACAAAAAGCAAGCAGTGAAAGAAGGTTCTTCATTTCATAATCTTGTGCTTCTTTTGTATCTTAAATGCTGTATTTTTGGAGTATAAGACACACCAAGATTTTGAAGAGATAATTTTTTTAAAAAAGGTTTGTATTATAACTGAAAAAACCAGGCAGGTTCTTTAAAACACTGTAACCCTTTATTCAGTAGCTGAAGGAGTGTAACAAAACTCGCAACAATGTAATAATTGAAGCCGGCTAGGTGGCAGCAGAAGCAGCTGAAACAATGTAGCAATCAGCAAGGTGGTTGCTCTAACAAGACAGTTAACTGTTAAAACGGCTTGCCTTTTATACTGCAGGCAGCTGGCTCGTGTTACAGCTCGCGCGGATGACAGCTCGGCAACTGACAGGCGCGTCTGATTGGCTAAGACGCGCCTGGCTGCTTCCGAGCTGTCATTCGTAACAGCGAGGACTTTCTTCAATACACAACAGTTTGCCCTCCCTGGCCCCCAGGAGCACGCTGCAGGCATCCCAAACCCTCTGCACACCCCATCTTCTGTTAAAAAGAGGGGAGGGGCATGCAGAGAGTTTGAGAGGCTTGCAAAGTGCTCCTGGGGCCCAGGGAAGGCAAAATTGTTACACATGGAGTGGTTGGGAGGCGGAAAAAAGACCCGTTTTTCATGAAAATGGGTTCATTTTTTGTAAAAACAGAGGTTGAGGGAGGCCTGTAGAGTGCGCCTGGTGGTTGAGAAGGACAAAAAACAAGCAAAAAATGGCCTGTTTTTTGTGAAAATGGGCCCAATTTTTGCAAAAACTGGGGCATATAGAAAGTTTGAAGGCCTGCAGAGTGCTCCTGGGGGCTTGGGAGGGCAAAAACAGCCCCATGAAAAATGGGCCCATTGTTCACTCACTTTTGCCCTCCCCAAACCCTAGGAGAACCTTCTAGGCCTCCCAAATCCTGTGTGTCCATTTTTACAAAAAACAGGATGCGCAGGGTGGGGTTTCAGGAGGCCAAAAATGCTGTATTCAATGCATAAGAGGCACCCAGATTTTTACCCACTTTTTTTGGTGGGGGAAACGTGCGTCTTATAGTCCAAAAAATATGGTATACTGGAGTCCTATTTGATTGGGGTAACATTGTAATAGTTGTCTGACATTCTTGCTTAGGACTGCAAACTCAAATATTTTACCTCAGCAGTAAATATAACGGCACAAGCCACTGGAAATCTTTAGAAAGATGGAAATGATCACTGTGAACTGTCCTAGTTTAGGGGGAAGTAAATTCATTAATGCAAGAAGGCAATTGTTTGCTATTAAAGTCTGCTTAAAATTATGGCCATAGAGGATGCTTTTGGCTGATAAACTGACATCTTATTCCTGGCCCATAAAGATCACAACCTTAATTTTTCTTATAAAACAATAACCATTCTTTCTGTGGTAGATCTGCAACTATATCTGAAGCAAATGTCCCTTACTTTCATTGAGCTTTAAAGTAAATAGAAAAGGAGAAGAAAATAATCAAAAAGTGAAACAGGGTTCACCTTCAGAAGTGTCTCATGTAGCTAGAAATAAAATAATTTTATTTCATGGAGTGATCTTATTTTAATGCTTTTTCTACCTTCAAATGTACCAGCTTTCAGAAAAGAAACTTAAAATCTACAGTGAAAGGGGAAGAAGAGGGATGTTTTTACTCTTTTTCTGAATGAGGTTGAGGGAGGAGGCAATATAAGGCAAAGCCCAATAAAAAGGCAGTCTATTGTGGCTTATTTCGATCTTCCTCCTTCTATATATAAGTCATCAAATATTAATCAGCCAAACAAAAAAGAGTCCCAACCCTTATTCATTTATTTATTTGTTCACCCAAACAAGTTACAAAAAAGCTTGTGGAACACCATTTTTAGAATTGTTCCCAATAGCCAAAGGAGGCATCTGTGCTTTCTTTTATGTAAAGTATTGTATGTGTGTGGTTGTTTCTGTACTCTGTATGGGTCTGACAATTTTAATTTTGTTTGTTCGTTTGACCCATTTCTCTTAGCAGCTCACTTGCTAGGTATGTAGATCAACGTCTAATGTCTTTTACTTACTTTACTTGCATGCTTGGAAAGAATGGAAAGGTAAAGATATCCCAAAAATATACGTCACTCCTGTGGACTGCATCCATACTATTTTCTTAGCTATGTGATGAAAATGCTTCATGGATGGTGTCTGGTTTTTGTTGTTGTTGTTGTTGTTTTAGTTTTCAATGTAGCCTACAACTGTTAAGATTTCTGGGTAGTTTCCCAACCAAGCACTAGCCTGGAATGATCTTTCTTAAATTGCAACATGACTGCTCCTGGAAGATTAGTGGGCTTCCATATGCTTTTGGGCTGGATAAAAGACTCGTAGTTTAGATGGGCCAGGTGTCTGATCTAGCAGGCACTGCTTAGATCATTATGCTTCATTTTAAAAATGGATTTATTGGCACAAACAAATTTTCATCATTTAATATTACTATTGTAGTAGCATGAAGCAGAATAAAATAGGAGTGAGAATTTTAAAAAAGGGAAGATTTTCCTCAGGTCAAGCTTGATTTCTGATGACAACATGGATGTTGTGTAAGCATGTTTCTTGAGTTTGTCTTCTTGAAGGATTTTTTAAAAAAAACTTCCCATATAATCTACAGCCCTAGTAGTCTCTCATTCAGATCTGCTTTGATTTTTCTCAGATTGGTGAAGTTAAATCAATTCCCATGGTTGGAATGTTGCAGGAGAATTGTTGGCAGGAAAAATTAAAGAATGATGTCAAACTAATTTGATCAGTGGCTAGCCATAGACTAGCCTGTATTTTTTACCAATAATATTCAGCATTAGTGAATTATATAGTTGCATTCATGCAGTCCTTAAACAACAAACTTCTAAATACTTATTGTGAACTTCTAGAACTTATCACAATTTCTCAAGAAGAAAGAGAAATGGCTAATGAGATATACTCAGGTGGAACCTCATTGCAGTTGGGTCTCAAAACCAATTTAATTTGATAGCAAAGAAATATGGAAGGACTATAGTATTCAATTTATCCAGTAGGAAACAAAAAGCATCATTAGAACATTTTACAGTACTGGAATCTATTTCTTCCTCTCTGCAAACTGCAGCTTCAACTATACTGGCTGCCAAACCATGATTTGCAGCCCCTAGACTTTGCACTAATATTCTTAATATGAACTGTGCAGGAGTCAAATGAACATTCTTATCTATTTATTAGATTTATTTCCTACCTTTCATTCAGGAATCATGTACAAAACACAGCAGCTTTTTTTAATGTTTTATTTAAAACACTGCAGTTTTTGAAATCTGTAAAGGAGATTGAGTTTAGAGGATTACTGACCCAAAAGGACTCAATGAGCATCTGTGGTGAAAGAATCTGGGTCTTTCCACTCTTAAGCCAACACCTCAACCTTCCTATCTTTCGTCTTGAAGCAACATCCAAAGTGTTCTCTCCTCTTCTCTCCTCTATTGTCCCACACAGTAACTATTCTGTTAGATTTCCCCATTACCTGATGAACTTCAGTAGCATTGGACACACTCAGATATCAGTTTTGCCAGCACATTAATCACTGTATCACACTGACTTATAGTTTGCAATTATCTGGTTCAAGATAGATTTTGCTCTATTAAAAAGTGAATCAGAATTTTACCTAATGCTACTTTTATGGTGCTTTAAGAGTGTACAGACTCCCAAATAGAGCAGTGATTAGGGGAAGACTGAGAGTACACTGTGATACTATGAATGGTGGGTCCATTATTTGAAGTTTACATAAATAAAAGTTTCCATCTATTTAAAATCCCAGATTTCCAGATTCTGTTTTGACCTTTGATATAGAAAAAGAAGCAAAACTGGAATCAGTACTTAGGTGATATAAAAGGTGGCATTAGTTAGTCCATCTTGCAAAACTAAAACTGATCATGGTTAGATTTGGATGGAAGAGGTGTGGTCTGCACTTGGGAAATCATCATTCATCATCATCATCATCATCATCATCATCATCATCATCATCATCATCATCCTGGAGGCAAATCTTTTCTAAATTGTTGCCAGGAAAACTAAATGGAAATGTCCTTAAACATGTCAAGAGCTGATTACTAAGACTTGAAGAAAACTTCCCCTAATTTTGCATACCCATTAAAGTCCCCCTCTGACATAAACACTGGAGAAGAACTGATGAGACACTCTTCATGTTGATTTGCACAGAAAACTTGATGTTCTACAGATGTGTGAATTGTACTTTTTTAATGTTAAATTCCTCAAGGTTGTGATTGTCTCTGATTACTATTAATGATATGGCCTGTCTTCTCCTCCTTTTATTTGATAGACGTTTTCTTTGAAATAAATTCCTTCAACAGGGTGGCTATAACAGGCTGAAAATCCTTCTTGTATGTATGTACAGTATGGTAGTAGGGGACAGTAAATTAAATTATGATAAAAAAAAATCTTAACTTCTCAAGGTAAATTAAGGTGCATGGACAATGATCTCAGATACTATTTTTCTTGTACATAAGCATTACAAATCAGGACACAAGTCCTAGAAAACATGATTTTTCTTTATACTGAATACTCACTAAAAGGCTCATGAACACAAGGGTAATTTTTTTACTTAAGTGAGGGAAGATTACCTATCTTTACATCTGACTCTTTCTCTTTAGGCATACAGTAGATGGTGCTTTTCGATTGTCTCTTGTAAGAGTGCTGCTGAGTTCATGGCCTTTGACATTGAGAAGCTTCAGTTGTACTAGAGAGTTTATTGGGTCAAACATCACTTCCTCCTAATGGAACTATTGCAGTGTAAATCCATATACAGATGTCTGAATCAGACCTATATTTTCCTCAGCTGAGCTATATACAAAACAATTTTTATGGAGTGGGATTTTAAACCTGCATTTAATGTTTGATAGAGTAGTTATAATGGCTGTTATGCTTGCTTTAGAAAATCCTCTTTTCATATTACTCTGAATTTTCCAGAGTAATTGAAAAAAGAGTAATGGCCTAACACCATTGGATGACCTTCTCACTACAATTAGGAGAACATAAGTCAGTTCTGATAATAAGAAATAATGAACCAAATGTTCTGTTCAAAACACAAAGCAGATGCAGTCCAGCTGGGACTTATCAAAATATAAGACACATAAAGGCTTTGAATGAAAGGTTATTTTTGTTCAAAGAATAAGCAAAAATTGTTCACCCCTTTACTTCAGAATAAATTAGATTGAGATTATTTTTTCTCACACTGAGAGTGGTTGTTTCAAGCATAGCTTCTTGACTACCCAAAGCTTTATATGACATTTCCAACCCAATCAACCACATTTTGGGACCTTTTATTTATCATAGATGGTCTTCCTTAAACTACTCAAGGTTATATTCCCATAACTCTCTCCAAACTTCCTTGAATTTTCCTTCTCTTTTTCTTCTGTTAAGCCAACCTACTACTGGGTTGCCTGAGGACATTAATACATCTAATGGGCCATGGGGGGATAGGAGGAAAGGTCAAAATTGTTCTTGTAAAGAAACAGCAGTAATAGTTTTGAAGGGAAAAATATAAGCAAAGTGGATGAAATGGTGAAGTGCTTTTCTCCAGTATAAAAAATGATGGTGTCTTTGTTAAATATCAACAACTACTAATACTTGGAGGATGCTATATGTGAGAGAAGCAGCTCATTGTGTGAAATAAGGAGATTGGGGGGGAGGTATTGGAAATAGGCATTTAAAGGATATTTTATGGAACATGTAATCATATTTCACTTTAAAAAATTAAAATAGCAATTATGGACATCCTTGTTCAGAATAATAATGATACATGTGTAATTTAAACTTTCATCATTTGCAACAGTTTTGATGAAAAATGTCCACCAGGGTATCACAAAAAACAATTTCTAGAGAGCAATTTTATGAAGATCGTTTTACCGGAAAGTCTAACTTCAGCCAGGGCACTAACTTTCTCTTCCATCACTGAATAGCTCCTAACATTAAGAATTTTCCCCCAAGGATTAGCTACAATCAACTTCCTTTAAATGCCTAGTTTTGTCTTCTGTTTTCTGAAACAACTTTAAACAATTCTACTTCATTTTCTACATGACAGCCCTTCGTACTTGAAGGCAGTACTGTATCAAGTTACAATCACCACCCCAAACTCATTTCCCTCAGGTTTTCTCTTCTCAAAGTTAAACATATGAGAAATGGTTGGAGGTGTTTTGTAATTTTGCCATCCAAACTCTTTATCATCTTGATTGTCAAAGATTGCTTTAATTATTTTGTAGTAGTTTTACACTAGTAGCTGATATCCCATTTTGAACTACCAAGAAACCCAGGTCCTTACCACTAGTATTGCAGCTCACTCTGATGTCCTCACTCTCTCCAGTTGCCCTGGATGGAATTTATCTTGCTGGTTTATGCCCATTGTTCCATCATGTCAAATCTTAATACTCTCTTTTAAATTGTTTGCTATTCCCTATCTGCAAATTTTTCTAAGCTTCATCCAAGTTACTAATGGATATTTTGAACAGCCCAGGGCATAGAACAGAGTCCTAAGTACATCCACTCAATACTTTATTATAAGGTAAATGTGAAGGTTCCTCTCACATATATATGCTAGTCATTTCCAACTCTAATGGGCAGTGCTCATCTTTGTTTCAAAGCCAAAGTGTCCAAAGACATCTCTGTGGTCAAGTGTCCAGCATGACTAAATGTTGGAGCTGCACGGTACATTGTTACCTTCCCACCAAAGGTGGTCCCAATTTTTCTACTTGCATTCTTACATGCTTTTGAACTGCTAGGTTGGCAGAAGCTGGGACAAGTAATGGGAGCTCACTCCATTATGCAGCACTAGGGATTTGAACCGCTGAACTGCCAACCTTCTGATCGGCAAGCTCAGCGTCTTAGACATGAAAAAAGGTTTGGTATAATTATTCCACCTGCTCTGGATTAAAATAACAATAGCTTAGTTTTTAATTTTGTTTATGACTATGTTATGGGAGACTTTGTAAAATGCTTTGCTGAAGTCAATTGTCATTTTTATGGTCCACTAAACTAATCATTTGTCAAAAAGGAAATCAGATTGCTTTGGCATGGTTCATTCTTAACTAATTCATACTAGCTTCCAATAAGCAATAGCTTCTTTACAAACATGTGCTTACAAAATATATTTTTCCCAAATATTTGGTCAAATAAATCCCTGTTTGTCATTTGCAATATTATAATGTAGAACTTAATTGCTACCATATGAAGCAAATAAAAAAGAGTGTTCTCTGTTATCTGTGAAGCATCCTTTTAAATATCTTAAGATGAAATCTTACTACTTTTTAATTATCTTCTCTTCAAGTTAAATACTTCTAACTCACTCAATTTATCTTTGTAGAACTTGGTTTCCTGATCTCTTCCTTCCCCAGAACTTATTTGTATTTGTATTTAATGGATTTATAGGCCGCCCAATCCCGGAGGACTCCGGGTGGCGAAGTTAAAATACTTCCATTTTTCTGACCATTCACATGGCAAACCATTGTTTTTCAATATTAAAGTCTTACTGCAATACCTAAATGATGTAGCTATTTTATCTTCAATATAGAAAGAATAAAGAGAGCAGAACATGTTTCCCGGGGATGCACAAATGAAGGATTTTTAAAATATCAATAGAGCCTTTGAGTTCTTATTTATAGCCCTAATACTACAATCTAAATACAAATAAATCTGACTTTTTAAGCCTCTTGAGATTAGCCAAGGATGTGTAAGTGCAGCTAGTTAAATTTGCCTACTGCAAGTAGCAAGCCAGAAATTCAGTGAAAACATGGGTTGACATTTACCATTCATAATGCTTTTACACTGACTGCAAACTGGACAATATTTTATTTTCCTGGTGCTGCCATAAAAAATTATACATGTAAATCAAAAGAGAATATCATAGGTATTGTTCTGACCTAGGCTTCACAAAATCACGAAGCAGACTCCTTGTCCCAATAAAACACCTTTTTATTAAGCTAATGTGAATTCCGCTCATTCACATCCAGCAAAGTCTCAGCAAACAGTCTTTCAAGGATAAATTTACAACCACAGACCTTATCAGGCTTGGAGAGCTGCCAGACAGATATCTTCCAAACACAATGCTATGCAGTAAAATACTTGGCAAGGAGCCTCTGAGAGTCACGAACAAATTTTCACACTAATTAAACGAACAAATCGTCTCCTGCAAACTCTACTTCCCTTTTGCTCCTCTTTATTCCCTATGGGAGGGGTCATTCACCATCTATCTGTGCCTTTACAGATAGATAAGGGCGGTCGGCCCTTGTTCCTTAACTGTTTCCTTCTCCTGGCAGCTCTGTGCATGCACACATTAGGGACAGGCTCCAGCTGTTCTTCTGCCGCACTGATGTCCAACTCTGATGCACCTGATAAGTGTTGGATGGCTCTGGCCCCATCTCTGACTCTGATGCAGAGCACTCATCAGAGCTTTCCCCAGACTCCAAGACTGTTCCATGTTCCTCCCCAACCTTCTCACTGTCTGAGTCTACCACCAGCTCCACTGGCCACTGATGGACCACAACAGATATATAAATGTTCACAGATAAGATTTTTTTTTAATATGGTTTGGATCACACAGTGTGGTTCACATACATAATAAATCATAAATGATGTCTTAGAAGCAACAGTTTACCAGTTGTACCACGTTTTTCTTTTACATTTGATGGATAAACAGTTGGAGAAAAAAACATGGGACTTTGTTTTATATATGAGAACTTCAGTGAGGCTTTTGTATGTCCTGTCATGAAAAGACAAAGTCCCACAATAAAAAAATAGCGGGTAATCAACTACCTTGATTAAGACTTTGTATACCTGTCAGGCCTGCATTTATTATATTCCTTTGAGAATTTTAGCCTGCCACACTTTCTCTTATTTCATTATGCTGTTTCTTTAAGTATAGTCAATGGGAGGGGGGATTAGAAGGAGTAGGAATTTGGAATGTATTGTTTTTCATACTTTGCTAGAAGCCAAGGTCATCCTTTGTCTCCACACCAGTACATCTGACCGGAAGAAGCTTGGCATGGATGCCAGCATGGAAGGAGAAGATTGGACCATGTGATGGACTGTGGTGTGGGGACAAGATCATGAACTTTTAACTGAGTGGGATTCTGATGTAACTTCCAGAATTGGGATCCCCACAGCTATGTGCCGACATGCCTGCTGTATTAAATTGGAACTTTAAGCATAGTTTTGCCTTCGATTCTGATTTGATTCTACATGGTATTAGGAACGCTGACACTAGTTTTGTTTCTATGTGGTAACCACTTTTAGACTTTTTGCTAGAAACCAAAATAAATGCTATATTAACTTGAGGAGTTTACAATTAAAATTGTTCATGATTATAACAATATTGTATATCACTTAATTTTAGATCAAAGCTTAATTCATTTCATATTTATAACTGATTGATTGATTTATTTGCTTCCTTTTTAATTTTTTCTTTCTTGTTTTATTTTATGAGAAATTTAATTTATATATATATAAATTTTATTTATATATATATAAATTTGACTGTATAATATTTGACTATATATATATATATATATATATATATATATATATATATATATATATATATATATATATATATATATAGTCAAACCATGTAATGGGTTTGTGCAATGACTGAACTCTGATACAGTGTAAGATATTCAACTATACATTATTGAATATTTGTAATAGATAACAAATTGAGCAGTTGCCCGATACATTTCTCTCCTTCTTATTTGATAATGAAAATGCATTCATTCTTCATTTCCTGTTTCAGGCAATGTGGGTATTTAATATGTCCAAGTAGAGGAGGCATATCATAAGGGCTTTTTTTTAAATACCATAAAGAGTTGCAAAAAATATAGTAGTCCTCAACTTACAACAATTCATTTAGTAACCATTCAAAGTTACAAGAGCACTGAAAAGTGACTTATGACTGGTTTTCACACTTACAACCATTGCAGTAGCCCCATGGTCACATGATCAAAATTCAGATGCTTAGCAACTGACTCATAATTATGACAGTTGCCATATCCTGGGGTCATGTGATCACCTTTTGCAACCTTCTGACAAATAAAATCAATGGGAAATACATGAGAAATAAGTGCAATGATTCATTTGAAAACTGTGGCACAAAAGGTCATAAAATGGGACAAAATTCACTTAACAAATGTTCCACTTAGCAGCTCGATTGGGCTCAATTGTGTTCATAAATCAAGGACTACCTATAGTTTCTGGTTTGGCTAGAGGGGAAAAAAGAACTTTGATTTCCTAATTAATTCATGTTCTGATTGTTCTGCTTTTCATTCATTTAAATTATCCTTCTGACACTCACAACCTCAATCTCCTTTTTTTTCTTCCTCCTCTTTCATTTCTAGCTAGATTTGCGGGAAATGTTTCTTTTCCATGCAATTTTTTTTCAAGACCTTTCCTCTTCATTTTTTAATGGACATAAGAATCTACATTTTTGCCCTGTGAAAAAATTCAATTTCTGCTACAAAAACAAAATGTTTAGGATGGGAACCAACTTCTGGATGCAGTTATCCTGATAAGGTGTTTGCTTCATAGAATGAAAATTGTACACCTGCATACGAGCGAGGTTTTTATCCCTTTCCTCTTTAGCGCTTAGCAATTTCTCATTCTGTAATTTGTTTCCGTTATCTTTTCCATGCAAGCTTTAACTCACTTTCTGTAGTTTTATTTGGTTCCTTCCCCTCATCTCCATTTCCATTAGGTCTTTGAACAGTCCCTTCTGAAACCACATATTTCACCACTAATTGATTGCACTTTCTGTTTCAGTGAAACTGGCACTTGTTACACATTAAATTGGTGTCCTTTAGGATTCTCCTGGCTGCATCAACTTCTCCCCTCTAAGAAAAGTTCTAATGAACTTAAGAAAATGGAAAGTCTGGCCTGACTTTTGTTGACCCCCTGCTTCTACTCCTGAGTTGGCCCATCAACTATCTTGGAAATGTGCTCTGGCTTTTGCAATTAAATCCTCTTTGAATGAAAGAATTAGTACATTCAACATACTAAATGGAAGCCACACTCTTATTGGGAAAGCACAAAACATTTTCAAAAAGTATATCCCTTTCACACATACACACAAAGCGTAAGCATAGAGAGAGAATATGCCACTTGATTTTTCATGCAGGCGGTCTGTGTAAGCAATATTAATACCTAGTTGAATGAGAATTGCTTTCTTTTTTTTCTTTCACAAAACAAACAGTACAGTAATGTAACATTTAAAAAAACAGCTTGCATCCTCACAAACAACAAAAACTATATTTTTAATGTGTTTCCTCTTCTACAAACACAATCAAAATCAGGTTCATAATGTTGTCTAACAATAAAATCTTGCATCAGAAGGAGAGGTTCCTATTGATATGTATGGGTGGTTTTTTTTTTTTAAAAAAAAAATAAGGTTTTCATCCTCAAATATTTCTAGTAAAACCATACATTGCATCATTCTGTAATCTTATGGTAAAAATAAATGAGGATCCATGTTGGCATTAGCATATTCCAGACTTAAATTTATGTCATACTCTGAAGCCACCAATATAAATTCCAATTTGAAGATGGCTTGTAAAAACCATGTAAATTAATGACCATCCTTTAAGGGTGATTAGTATGTTTCCTTGGCCTGCTATAACTAGCTATGCTGTTATGATAGCTGTTTTGTAATTATTGCAATGTCCTTAATTTTCTAAATTCCAAAAGGACATCTAGGATAAAATATCTGGAGATTCCTGGCCTTTAGACCCATCTATCCTTGTGAATTGACATGCTTCCAACCTATGAATAGCAATAGATCCTGGGGGTCCATGTTCTCATACGGAGTTTTTCTCTGTCCGTCTGTTAAACACCATTGTGTCAAATTTGACTCTTGGGGATTATGTAGATCAATATTCACCATCTCGATGTATCTTTAATCAAGATGATATACAAGGCTTCAGTATGTAGAATGCATGATGGGTTTATCTATGGTTATCTATTTTGATTTATTTTTAGGGAAAAATCAAAATTCTCAGGAAAAGTCTAAAATCAGCATTGTCCACTGAAGTTTGTGCATATCAGAGTTCAAATTGCTGTCAGATGACACTGAGATTTGTTTTTAAATTTTTCATAATTTTAGACATGACTTTGTTAATAAACAAGTAAAGAAAGTCCTTGCTGATGAGCAAAAAGCATTTTACAATTATATCCTTCACTTATTTTATATTTTCTTTTTCGTACTGGTGAATCTATCAATCAATCTTAGGAAATAACCATAATGTTTACTTGTAATGGGAAAATTGGCAGGTTGTTACTTTCAACTTATTAAATTTTTAATTTATTTTTAATTTATGATGCTTTTGTATTAAATTTAATTCCCCTTTATAGTGTATACAAACAATGAAGATAAGCTCTTACTTCTGTCATTAAGAACGATATTAATTTCAGTCAAAACATTATAAAAATGGTTTGGGGGAAAAATCCCTAAATTTCAGTTACTGCATTTTAAAGTTAATAATTATCTTTCCCAAAGAAATATTGAAATAGATTTTAAAAGAATTAGAAATCAATTACCATAATGCATAAAGGTAGTGCATTTTCTCTCCTTCCTTCCAGATTGATGCTATTCATGTCTTGGGAAAGGAAGAAAAAAAAATTCAGTGCCATTTCTTTTCTTGCAACTTAGTGAAATAAACAAAATGAGAACTATTCATTTTGGTTTTCAGTGGATATTACTACAGATAAATATAAATACAATATATAGCAATAGCACTTAGACTTATATACTGTTTCATAGTGCTTTTAAGGCCCTCTCTAAGCGGTTTACAGAGTCAGCATATTGCCCGAAACAATCTGGATCCTCATTTTAAGACCCAGGATGGAAGGCTGAGTCAACCTTGAGCCAGTGAAATTTGAACCACTGAACTACAGCTAGCAGTCAGCTGAAGTAACCTACAGTACTGCATCTAACCACTGCACCATCTTGTTATGGGAAAAGGGAGATATAGTGGGAACCCAAGAGTGGGCTACTGTCAGGGATAATGGCTCTGCTTGAAAGCAGCCTGCTGTTTAGCCCACAGTTTCATCAAAACATCAAAATTCACTTTTACCTCGATATGTTATCCTCGATCCAATAGTTTTCAATAACTAACTAAGCTCCAACCTTATCATTTTGGGGAGACTGTTGAGAAAATAGTCTGCAGAGGAAATACTATAAAGATCCATTTCAAACAGGTTTCAAGCCAGAGAAGACAGCTTTGATTGCACTTGTTGAATGAATGGGATGGTGATAGTGTATCCATCCTTGTATTTCTTGATTTCTCAGCAGCTTTTGATGCTATTAACCATGCTGTCATTCTGAATTGGCTTCATAAGTTGGGGACTGGAGACATTGTTTTATACTATCTCTCTTCCTTTTTCTGGGCCCATTTCACTTGTTGTTGCTGTTATACTTTATTTAATAAACATGAAACTCAGTCAACTGAACATTAAAAAATGCATCACAAATACCATTGACTGGTGCTAATGGTTGATACGGGTTGCTGCCAGCATCCTAGATATCAACCAAGTACCTTCTTAAAATATACGATGTTCTGAGTTTTTTTCAGTTCCGCTGGTATTATTGGAGGAAGCTGCAATTTGTTGATGTATCATTATTATTATTTTAAATTTTCAGATGCTCTACTTTACAAATTTTTCTTGTAATAGAATTATGGGAGAAATAATAAAGAGTCTACCTAAACAAAACCCTATAGATAGATAAAATAATATACATTGAAGTGAATATGGAATTTGTAGGCCAATCTATATGTACAGAGAATACTACATACATTTATTTGTAATCCAGCTTCAAAATACACTGAAAATATATTGAATGAATGGCAAGTTTCACTATGAACAAAGCATAATGTTACTTTATTTCTTTGATATTTTTCTATTTTTTAAAGGAGGTTGTAATGAATTAAAGAACTGGCTATATGGTGGTATATATGGTATTAATATCAGTCAAGTTCATGAATTTGTCTGAACATATAAAGGTTTTCCAATACTGAAGTTTTCTGTTGACTTAGGCCCTTACTGTGGTAGAAAGACAATTCAACATTGTTGACCATGAAACTTTATAGTACAGATTTATGGATTCCAATTTTAGTGTGAAGTTTTGCTCTCCACTGTATTGATGCACCTCCATAAACAAAGATGCATGGTTTATTACTCTTCAGCCAAGGTCCTAAAACACTCACAACATTCTCTTAAGAGTCCTATATTTTTCCCGCCTGGTTTCCTAAGCTAAAAATGGAGACTAGTGTTTGTGATGAAGACTGGTTTGGAAATGCCATATCACATGTATTGAATCGTTATAATTTTTCTCTTCCTTTTGCTTTTAAATTCAGAAGAGGGGAGGTTAAATATGTAAAAACAAAATAACTATATACGTATCTACAATTAGCAAATCTATTATCTTCTTTATCCTAAATCCTTAACTTTAAAACTAAGCCTGGTTAGATAATGATTACTATACCAGTGTTTCTCAACCTTGGCAACTTTAAGATAGCTGGCCTTCAACCCCCAGAATTCCCCAGCCAGCATAGCATAACTGGCTTCAGAATTCTGGGAGTTGAAATCCAGACATCTTAAATTTGCTAAAGTTGAGAAACACTTGACTGTACTAATGTCATTGGAACAGCTACCTGGAGGGATGTACTTCAATTAGTAATTTTCAATCATTTAAAAAAAAACATTGGCTCCAACAGAGACTATTCAATCTGCAAAAGTAGATATCAGATATGAATGGAATATCCCATTGTTTTACTTCCATTCTTACAGATTCCTACTATTGAAAATATTTATCTGATTCCAGCAGAAGGAAAGTTTGGCATTTTGCTCTGCTCTGAACATTATGCCAATTTGAGACACATTGAAGGGGAAAATGGCAGCAATGTCATATCAAATAGAAGGACCATGAATGACTGCCATGTTTTTTGTCAACTACCATATATTTTTACAAAAACCTGCTGGGATTTTTCATTTTGTTAAGGCAAGAAAATAAAGGAAAATGAAAGAATTGCTTTTTATGAATTAACAATAAAATTTATTTTATGTATTTTATTTAGTATTTTATTTATACCTCTAGGACAGGGTTGCAAAAACGTTATGCCTGAGGCTACTGCTAGCACATCTTCTGCAGATGGCAGATTCTGCAACAAAAACCCTGGAAAAGAGTTTCAAGGGGCTAGGAAATAGACATGTATATTACTTTTCATTCTACTTTTATGCAAGATGTCACTAAAGAAGACCCCAGGCTAGTCTAAAATGCTTCCTGACTATTTGTCTTTAGAGACTAAAGTTTCTAGGCAGTTGTCAGTTTGAGACAGTTTTTTACTCAAGAGTTGGAAATACCACATTCTATTCAAATCACTCTATTTTCCCCCCTGTTGTCTCTTGCTTTTAAGCCTCATGACACAACGGCAAGCAGAAATTGATGTTTCTCTGGATAGATTTCTGTTGTGTTGATCTATACTTAAAATGTGGTGCCTGCCTTAGTTTGAGATTTTCTGAAATGCAAGTTGCAAATTTAAAACTTATTCATTCATATTCAAACATGCAGATTCATTGGGGTGAGAAAATTCTGCCTTTGTTTTGAGTATACCATATCTTCCACTTTTACTAAGAAATAATGGGTGTCCTTGTTAACTTGTTGACCAAGTTTAACTTCACTGCTTTGTTTCACTCCTTGGAAAACCTTGCAACACCCCAAATGTGATGCTAGTTTCATAGATGCAGAGAGAGAATTTCAAGCTTGGATGAATTATGAGTATACAGTATAATAAAATACTTTTGTAGCAATCCAACAAAGCAGATTTATGTGCAAAAGGTTGTTGTGATGCATTCATTGAATCAGATATATGTTCTGAAGTAGACCAGATAAACATGCTTCATCAGGGACCATGAATTATTGCTTGCAGATAAATCATGAACTAAGCCCACAGGCCTCAAAGGAAGACTTCCCTATGTGTCTAGAGACCAAATTCAAGTCAGAGCTAAATTAGTACTCTATATGCAAGTAATATATTCATTTATCATTTATTATTACAGTTATACCTGCTGTAATCAACCAAAATCTCAATAGTTTACAGTATATGGTATACAACTGCAGCAGCTGGAACATTAACATTATAAATAATAAATTTGGAGTCACAGCTCTCTTCTACTTACTTTCAGCTAGGATCATATAAATGCAGAATCAGGCTTCCACAGTTCTAGGAATATGCCCATGACAATCATTGCCCCTTATCAAATACATGGTCCATCTATCTCAATAAGTATATGTCAATATCCAGGATATTGATATCTTGTCACTATCCTGCCAGATAATAGCAATTCCAGTTTTCAGACAACATTGTTTCCCCCATGGGCCAACCTAAAAACATGGGACAATTGAACCTGCCTTCTTTTGTGCAATAAAAATTCCTTCTATGGCCAGGCTTGGTCTATCCATAGCTGGAAGGAGATTTGCATATAAACACCCAAATGAATGCTGTGTAGGATTCTCATTTCAATCCAGCGTTATGAACTATGCATACAAAATACTTTAAGCATAGTCATAGCAACCATAATCATGCATATGAAGAGTGCAAGAAGAGTTGGGATCTGTATATTTTCCTCACCCTTCCTTTTTAAACAACAGATAGGATTAGTGCTAGCTTATATTTTGCACTAGCACTTTTATCATAGAAAGCTGGAATCCTAGTAGCAACTATGGCCAGACACAATAGATCTTTATATTACAAACAACACACACCCATGGCTTCTGCCCACCCCCAATGCATAGGAAAACACATCTTGAGAACATCAGAGAAGGAAAGACTGACTTATAAGAATGGGGTTTCAAAATAGCAAAGTTAAGTAAGATTTTTTTAAAAGCACTACAACATAATTTTTCAGTAATTAATCTTTGAAGAATGGAATATCCAGGAATCTGTAAAACCTACTGATTCATTTGTAAAAGAGAAAATGTTCCTCATACTGAAAAAACTCATAGAATCCTATTTAAAGGTACTTCAAGTATAAGGATCAGAGAAACCATGAACTTTTCTGTAGCAGTGCTAGTAAAATATAACAAAGAATAACAATATGATTTCCAATGTTTTTGAATAATGGCTCCTGTTTTTCTTTAATCATGCATAAAATAGTATAACTGTATACTACAAATATTCTAAAATGCACCAAGAACAATTTTGTTTAACCTGTAGTCATATTCCTTTGTTTTTTCACATCATTTTGTTAAGGTTTGTTGCTTTGGGGGGGTAAAATCTGAAAGACTATTTTTTAATTGAATGACTATCATGAAGGATTCTTTGTAGTTTAAAAGGAACAAAACAAGAAACAAGAAATTGGTGGTGCAGTGGTTAGAATGCAGTATTGCAGGCTAATTCTGCCGAGTGCCAGCCGTTCAATTTTCACTAGCTTGAGGTTGACTCAGCCTCCCAGCCTTCCTAAATCAGTAAAATGAGGACCCAGATTGTTGGGAGCAATATGCTAATTCTGTAAACAGTTTAGAGAGGGCTGTAAAGCACTATGAAATGGTATTCTAAGTGCTATTGTTATTGCTAATCCTTGCTTCTTCTATAGATCTACTGCAAATGCTACTGTGCATATATACAAATCACTTAAAATAATTGTCTACCTAGAACTGATAAATAATTAAATAGCAAGAATTTAAAATAAAATAGATTAAAACCCTTCTAGGTAATGTGACAAAATCATTCTAAGTCAAATTATAGAAAAAAAATAAACTTTTCAGATCTTCCATTACTTACTGAAATAGTTGTGCAATATAAAAATGCTCCTGCTTTAGCTTTTATGGACTAAAAATTTTAATAAACAGAATAATCCCATTTATTAACAGAAAAAGGCCAGAGGATGGGTCCAGAAAATATTATCTCACTCCAAATGTTTAGAAACATTAATATGATTTGTTTGCAGACTTAAATTGTGTCTCTTGCTCTTTAAAGTCTCAAATATTTCTTGAAGCAGTGATGGAGCAGAAACGATATAGTACTAATCAAATCATCATCCATCCAGAGTAATTATATTATTAACTGTGTGCCACATTATTCTGCAGTTTGCTTCTTGTTCTCCCTATCTGTCTAACCAGTGGAACATATTTGCTTCAATCTCTCCAGTTGAAAAATAATTTTCCCCCACATAAACCATCCAGATTTTGAGACCTGATTCAAAGGTCCTCTTCTGTATGCCATTTTCACAAATTATTGGATAAATGAAAAGCAGATTATTCTAAGACTGTGCCAAAATATGTTTTTTAACTTTCAGAAATATTTATATTCCTTCAAAAGAAAAGTATGTTTTTTTCACTTAATGCTTCAGAATATCTAAAAAGCTTTTAGAACTTTCTCTGATGGTGCTACTGAGCTCAATTTACTATAGAAGAAGCTACTGTTGTAGTTTTCTGTTACACACCCATCCAAATCTCTCTGCGAGTTTTGCTGTGGTTCCTGGTTTTCAATCTGAAAAAGCCTTCAAGATGTCTTCTTGGCAGAAAAGTATGGTGACATCAATTGCACTGTCAGCATAGCTGAGTTGCATTGTGCCACAGCAAAAAAAAAAAAGCCAGCTATTCTTAAAGATTTAATATGGGATATGTTTTGAGCAGGAACTGGTAGACAGCATGGCTTATTTGCCCTTTCCATCCAACTTCACCTGCTAGCCACCTGATAGCAACCATCATTAGCTCTCCAGAGCACAAGAGTGTAAGAGAGCACTAGTAATTTGAAAAGCTCCATCCCATTTTATTCCATCATATACCCACTAACCTGGTTTGGGAGTGGCATAGCTGAACTATCAACCTTCTGGGTAATCAAAGATATTTTTCATGGATCAATATATCATACTAGTAATTTTTTTTTACAAGACCAATATATGCCATGATGTCACCATCAATAAGTAAGTCCATTTCTCTTGTCCATCCATGTCTTTGTTCTTCCTTCCTCTTCCCCCACAAATTATGTACCATATATAATCTGTATCCAATGAACCAGACTATCATTTAGGAAATAATACTTATTATTTTTTAAGAAGTCATTTTACATGAGTTTTTTAAAACACTATGTTGGACTGTTCAGAGAGTTACAGGTATTACTGCTTTCCATGCCACAAAATTAATTTAAATCTGCTTGTTGTCTGTGGTCTTGATCAGCCTGATCAGTCCACAAAGTTAAGTTTGCAACTTTCTATGAATAAGTATACTGGGGGAAAAGTATACAAGATTTATGGAAATAATAATGATTAAAAACAGATGCCAATATTTATGGTAGAAATACAGAGCACCTTGTCATGGTAACTACTATTTACAACAAGATCTTAGGAAACAGGATGTAACAGTCATCTGAAAATCAATAGAAAAGTCATTACTAACAGGATTTTTAAAACTGACACGAATTGCTTAAGGGCTCTGTAAATAAATAAAAACAGGTATGAAACAGGAAAGAGACAGATTGCATTTGTTCAAAAAAATAGTGTTTATTTCAATGCAATTTTGGAAATTAAGAGGCACACAAAAGCATTTGTGCTATGGTTTAGTGCCCATTAGCCTGTGAGATAGAGTGAATGATCAGATTTGGGCTTGTTTCCTTAAATCTGCTCTTCAGCTGCAGGAGTGAGAATGAGAATGAGGAAAAACAAACGTGATTTGGGCAAGAGTAATGCAGTGTATTTTAGAAAGAGGTGCCCTGGAACACCAAACAAAAGCACTGCATTTCATCTGCCAGAAGAAGATCGATATCTCCTGATATTTGTATGGTTTCAACATAAACCTTTCTATACAAATGCAACCTTTAGAGCCCTCATGACCACAAGGATAATTTAGCTTGATTTAACCAACACTTGACGATACACTTTAAACCTTACAGTGAGGAACAAATCTAAGATTTTTATCTTTACATTTGTTTGCCCCACACTAAAGCGCCATTTGCACAAATAGGGCAAACTGAGATCATCGTTACAATACAATCAACAAAATAAAACCAGTTATCATTAATCCTCTATTTGTTTTCTAACATCAACAATGGACAGGCTCAGGAAAGGCCAGGTAGGTTTGAAGGGAGAACATCATCAGTTAGAAACCAGGATAATGTCCAAATTATGTCACATATGCCAATGACATCATATAAATAGTAATATATCGTAGCTGATGCAAATAGATTTTTGTTTAATTTATGTGTTGGGAGCTGTTGACACCTAGCAACTGCCTGGACAAGTTTGTTTTTTTCCCCCAAGATTTCAAAAATGCTTTGACATTGCCTGCTAAGATTGAGAATGTGTGATTGGCTCAAGGTCATCTAGCTGGCCTTGTGCAAGTTTTTGCTTTCCCTTGTACTAAATATACATTATGATATTTCAATGTTATCAAGAGCAAAGATACTGATCTTAGACCCAATTTTCCCATCCATATCTCTTAAATCCCTAGCTCCTCAGTTCTCTCTCCATCCAGAATATACATTAGGTCTCCACCTTGTGTTATTGTATACTAGTTCGACTATTGCAAGGTTGGCCACTATGAGGTTTGTGATCAAGTGACTTGGAGAATTACATTTGGTTTTTATATTGCCATTATGATTTCTGGCCATTTATTCTGTTCAGTTGAGAGCTACCACTTCATTTAATGAAAGGTGTTGGAGACAAGGTGGATTTCTTCTTATGCTCACAGTTGTTTAGCTTTCTTGCCAATGGAAGTGGGATGTAAAGATTTAAGATAAGGAACAAAAATTGACCATAATGGGAGATTTGGCCATCCAAACTATGCTTCCTAGTAGAAAACTATATTGTAATATTTTTAGTAAATATAGATTCCTTGAAACCCACAAGAAATTTTGGACTAATTGTTAATCTTTGGCCATTCTGACACACAGCCATGGACAATACTTGGCTCTTCCAGAACACATTGACTAAAGCCCAGAAAAATTGTATGCTATGTTTGGGGAAGTATTGTTTTTGGGGCACCAAGAGTTTGTTTGGTTTTTATGTTTTCGTGATATTCATGAGCTGCCCAGGATTATAGTGCATAAAATAGGGGTGGAGGCATGTACATATTTTAAATACAAAATGATAATTGGCAACCGTTGGTGACTTCGGCATTAATTATGAGAAAGGAACTTTTTAAAGTTTCTTCTAGTATTTATTTATTTATTATTCATATATTTCAAGTTATTAACCATTCATCTCCATCATACTATTTCTATCAAAGCTTTTCAAGTGGCTACTTCAATTCTGTTTCAGTGGTAATATAGTTTTTTCTCTGTTTAATATCTAACACACCTCTGCTCTGTTGATTTCTTAGAAACTGCTGAATAGGATGTATTGCTTCTAAAGAATTGATTCCTTGAAGAAATGGGGAAAAGAGGTCTTTATTTGCAATAGCCTTGGTTATTCCATCAAGGTTAAATCTCTCCCATTCTTTGAGGAATGGGAGAGAGAGGAAAAAATTAAATGAAAAGAATCGGCTGCCTCAATTGGTATGTCTAAAGATTGCTTGAGGGAATTGTGAGATTCCTAAATTGAGCAATCACGTGCATCCCAGAAGGGAATGAATTGCAGGAGATACAATGGTTATCTTGAGTTCATTATTTCTTCATGAAGATCTTTGGTTCATTTGTTTGCTTGCATCTAACTAGCTATGTGCGGCGACTGCCAAGATATAAGGCATATCTTTTTAATGAGCATCTTAGTACTAGAAATATGCACAATGTTCCAAACTCAAAATACTCCAACCTCAGTATTTTGTCTAAACCTATATATCTATATATTTTTCACTTTTTTCATGAGCCTGGGACAAAATCAGTTATTCTGTTCCATTTTGTTTCAGGTCAAGTGCTTCAATGTCCAGTGACTGTTTTTGTTTTTTTAATAAGTCTCCCAATTCATAAAGACATGGACAATACTTTAGTAAATAAAACAATCGCTCCTTTCTTGCTGCTACAAAGTGAAGCTAATTAAGATAGGAAGAGCAGAGAGAGAGGAAGAGATAGTTAAGTGCATATTTAGAAACTGAGAACTATCTGAGAATAACAAAAAGCTTGATACTAGCCTTGTAAGTAAATTTGAGACACTGCATTTAAATTCATTATTATGTGGAAGTTAGAATTCATGAATTTTAATGGTACATTGTGGCTCCTGTGTGCAGCATGAATTTGGGGCTTTTGTTTTCAGGGAGACTGAAAACAGGCAGAACTATGTTCTATGGAAGCACATAACTGATAAGCTTATCATAGCTGAATTCTCATGTTGCCAAATACAAAAACTGCATTGCTTTGTTCTGCTGAAGAAATATGGTCTAGCTTCACCTTTTTGTTTTGTTTTTGGCACATAATTTTATCAACAATTTTGGTTTATAATAGTAAAATATAATACAAACTAAAGTTAAAGAAAAGAAAATAGAAGGAAGCAATAAAAAGTACAGTAAGAATATAAAGAAAAAATAAATATATAAAGAAGTGACTTCCAACCTTCATCCCAAGTTAGTGACTTTTCAACTACTCTAAGATTACCAACATTTATCACATCTCTTCATTAATATTCTATTTTTAATCTATGATAAAAGCAGTCATCTTTTCTGCTGACTCTACTATCAGCAGAAACTCCATTAAAGGTTGCCAGAACTAACAACATATCTTGTTTCAACCTTGATCAAATAACCAATTTTATATTCCTTCTTTTCACTTCTAACAGTCTTAATTTTTAATTCATTCATGTATGTCATAGGATTTATTTCTCACTTTTTTATTGTTCCATTGCATAAAGTTCTACCTATTAGCCAGTTTCTTTTATTAAACCAGTTTCTCTTCCTTTTATAAGTCATTCTCTTAGCTTGTCAGTTGTAAATCCACTTTCAATACCATCTCTATCTTGTCAAATGACATTTGTTCTACAACCCATTTCTTCAAATCATCTTTTGAACATAGAAGTGAACATCATTAATGACATTAGGTTAGGCCCAAGAACCAAGCAAGACATGTGATGATTCCTCTAAGTGGAGTTCTTTATTGTTCCACAGCTATAGACAGAATCCTGCCAAACTGAAGCTTTCTATGCTGACTCTATAAACCACTTCAAAAGGGCTGTAAAGCACTGTGAAGCAATATATAAGTCTAAGTGCTATTGTTATCCAATCAAGCATACACTTTGGGAACTATTTGGGAGAGGCTGTCATCACCCTCTTTCTCTCACAGAAATAACTGGACTTAGTTGCCTCTTACTCCTCTGCAATGCATCATATTTTCCTGGGAATCCACCCTACTATATTCTATCACACATTGTTGATATTGTGTACTTTCTGACTCCATTTTTCAAAAGTCTTCTTTAGTATTTTCATTGTTATAATATTGTGCAATATTTTTCAGGCTTATAAACCTTTCTTCTACCTAAAACCTTTAGTCCCCCTTGGTGTCCAGTTTTTGAAATCATGAAATTGCTTATCTTTGTTTTATCTTGTAAAAACAAAAATAGAACTCATTATCCATAAATTTGTAATTAATTCCAAAATCTTATAGTAAAAGTTTCAGTATCCCAATTTCATTTCAGTCTCCTTATCTGTTTATATTTTTTTAAGATCAAATCTTAGCTGCTTATTTCAAGTATTCTAAATTCTTAAGTTTATTATTAAAATTTTCTTTCATTTGGGATTGAAAGCAGATTTAACTGGTCTTTTGAAACTTATTATTCCAAATAAGCAATTTCCACAAGTAATTAGAAAGTGAGGTTTGAGTTCCAGTGTCCTTTAAAATTCTGCTGTGGTTGTGAGCAAGATGTTTAATCTTATCATCTCCTTGTACAAGCCCAGGGAAAACCATTTTTCCTCATGAGAAGCAGCTATTCACAGCACATGAGGATGACCTCCTATCCTCTCTTTATCTAAAGAAATTCCAAGGATCTGGTCCACCCACCAGTTGCTTGATCTTTACCATCGTTGTTCACTCCACTTTTACAAAGCCATCTTAACTTCCGGAAGTCACATGGTTCATTTTGTTGTTCTGACATATTCCCAGCCAGAAAAAGTTTTTATTCTCAACTCCCTTAGTTCTAACTTCAGCACTAGCTGCAATGAACACATTTGAACTGTATTTATTTGTTTTGCATTGTGCCTTTCATTCAGAACCTCAAGATGGTGGGCTTCGTACTCTCCCCTCTCATTTTTATTGCATTTGCCCCCTTTTAAATGCAAATACTGCATATTTTTACTTTCATCTTTTTTATTTTTTGTTTGTTGGATCAGCGTTTCCCTAATGGCTAACTGACGTCACTGATGTGTATACATATATAATTTGTATGATAATTAAAATATGATGTCCACCACACTGTATGATCATTACTTTCCATGTGATTCAAGGTAAATGTTGTTCATCCATCTGTCTTTTGCTTAAGGCATAAATTAAACAAATCTTTACTTTTTAGCATTTCTCACAAGACAATTTTTGTAAAATATTGAGAAAATAAATAGACAAATTGAATTGGGGAGATAATTATTTTTTATCCAAAGTAATTGTTACTACATGGACAGGAACATATTTAATATATCATTTTATGTCAGATGCAGGTAGTGTAATACTCCTTGTTAGCACAAATATTTGTGATCGGACTCCTTCAGATATCGTTTGGTACTATTGCACAAAAATTCAGCATTCTTATTTTTTTTCTTTCTTTTCAATACATTAAATGACTGCATTTTGAACTATTCTGTATCTCAGTCAATAAACTGTCTAGTTATCCTTATAATTCTCTCCAAGCAGAAAGGACTAAAGGAGTAGTAGCTTTTTTCCTTTTCTTTGGCTAATGAATAAAGTGGAATTCCTTTTCTTTGGCTAATGAATAAAGTGCCAGCATGTGCAGACTGATATGTCCTGATGGACATTGGGTAGTAATTGGTTTCAAGATTAGAATTTTTTATCTGTTTGCCAATTTTATACTAAGAATCATGTATATTGCAAGACACAATCTCAAATTAATGCACCTTTGAACAGACACATCTACATTTTGCTAAAAATATGTAAGAGTCAGATTTGGGGGACAAAGATGAGCAATATGTTTTGTGCCATGTGGACTGGAGATGCTGCATGAGCCAAGGAGCATGGACTAAAACTACTCAAAGAAATCAACCACAGTTGGATAGATGATCCTGGAGGAAGGAAGAATCCATATAATTGAAGACTCAACAGGAGCAGTCAAGATTAGAAAGAGAGATCTGAAAAGCAGGTTGTGTCTAGGATTAAAAAGATTGAAGTTGCCTTGGAAAGGATAGTCCAGGAGTCAGAAAGGAAAAATAGGACCAAGCTTCAGTCCTCCTCACTAGGCTAAAATGAAACTATCCACGAAAAAAGATAACCAAACAAAATACTGATTAAATAAAGGAGGAAGGGATACTGTTATACTACAAAAAGCTCAGAAATAATAAATATTTTGCTAAGCCAAGGTCACTGTATAACAAGAATAAGTACATGATGTTCTTAAGAGAGATGATTGTGTGTATGTGCTTAAATTCCCTTCCCTTCTGTATTTGTCTCTCTCAAATTCAGATCTTCTACTGTGGGCTCTGGAGTTGAACCCTTAAGAAATCTTAAGGTTCTGTCCAGTATTTTAGCTATTCCAAGCATTGCATTCTACTGGATGTTGTTCCTGGGATCAATTGAAACAACTCTCCCAGTTTCAGAGTCAAAGCCCAGGTGTTCCTACTATCACTGGGAGCACTTTGGTCTTTACTTCCCATATTCTCTCTAGTTCCTCCTTCAGGCCCTGGTACTTTTCTAATTTCACATACTGATTCTTCCTGATGTTGCTATCATTTAGCACTGATATATCTATCACAACAAAAATTACAATTTCCCATCTCTTTCCCACCTTCGAATGTAGCAAAAATTCCACTATAATTTGTGGCAAGTTACCAAAGAGATTTAAAAAAAAAAAAAAGACAACTACTACTCGCTAGCTATCCTATTATTCTGGTTAGTTTGATTTGCTCTGCTCTGCTCTGCTCTGCTCTGCTCTGCTCTGTTCTGCTATAGAATGGAATGGAATGGAATAGAATAGAATAGAATAGAATAGAATAGAATAGAATGGAATGGAATGGAATGGAATGGAATGGAATGGAATGGAATGGAATGGAATTGAATTGAATTCTTTATTGGCCAAATGTGATTGGACACACAAGGAATTTGTCTTTTATGCATATATTCTCAGTGTACATAAAGAAAAATAAAATAGAATACATTCATCAGGAATCGTAATATATAACACTTAATGATAGTCATAGTTTACTAATAAGCAATCAAATTATACTAGAAAACACATAAAACAATATAAATTTTAAAGATACAAGCAACATGGTTATAGTCATAAGTGGAAAGAGATAGGTACTAGGAAAGAAATAGGTACTAGGAAAGAAGAGAAGAATAATAGTAATACAGTCTTAATACAGTAGTATACAGTAGATAATTTGACAGTATTGTGGGGATTAGTTGTTTAGCAGAATCATGGTATTCGGGGCGGGGGACTTGTGCCTAGTTGTTCTGGTGTGCAGTGCCCTATAGTGTATACTGCTATTCTTACACAAGGATATGAATTAAATGCAGCCACAAACATGTGCACATATGTATATAGAAGACACGCTGTGATTGTGGAGTGTAGAAAATGAAGTTTGCTTGAGATCACTACTCAATTGTGAATTCAAACAAGGAAGCAGAGGAAGAAAATTTCAAACACTGAGTGACAAAACAAAGCAAGATGGAATTGTGATGACTCATGATGGGGAGAGAGAGAGAGACAGTCGTCAAAACCGACATTTAAATCAGCATCTGAAAGTTGTGTTACTATTCACATTTATCTATAGAAGCATGGATATGATCTTTGCTGAAATTGAGAATCAGTATTTGGCTGGATGAGGAAGCCTTTTGATTTTTTATTTGAAAAGAATATTCTGAAGATGGGAAGCACTCTATCATTTTGCAGATTTTAACACATCTATTTTTTAAAAAAAATCCATGTACAACTTTTTATTGTGTTTATAAATTGCTGTAAATACCCAGCTGTTCATAAAGTAATGGTTTCTGGAAATCGGCTACACAGTTTTAATACAGCAGAAATGGACCATATTGATTTGTGCCAGTTAAAGCCTAAGCTAAGAATTTCTTTTTTCTGCATAGTTTTAGTTTGACTTTAATAATCTCATTTCTCCAAAGACTGTTCATCTTTACCAATCATTTCTATTGGTTTTAATAGAATTACTGCAACATTCTGGTCCTGAGATTTGATGGTCTGACTGAAACTGTCTGCATAAAACCCTTGGACATTGATCACAAATAAGTAAACAGCTTTAAAAGTAAAGTCCCATCCAAGTCAAGTTGGATTCCTACTGGCTTTGTAGACTTAACATGTAGTTTTCTTGGCAATAGTAAGTAGTCTCCCATTGCTTTCTTCCAAGATGATTTTATTTTGCCTACAACCTTGAGACTTTCTAGTCTTCTCTCATCTAAGTACAAACCACATATGAATTTGCTTAACTTTTCAAAATTAGCCAAGCATAGCTATTTCTTTCTATCTATCTGGCTCAAATAACTTCAGTATGTGTCACATCTTAGTACATTTTTTATAAATAAGACAGTATATTCATGTTATTAAATATTCATTAACCATAGACATCGATTAAAGAGGTGGGGGCATTTATATTGCAACCCTAGAAAACAGATTTAAATTTGCCTTACAAACCAGATTCTCCCCTTTGTAAAAACTACTCAATGTCTGAACTGTAAAACCAGTGAGTTTCAGGAATAAGACTACAAGCCAGCCCTTTAACTATAAATGCTAGCTCTACAAATCACTCCCTATAATTACTGTTTGGCTAGGACTGATGATGTTCATCCATTGTGTTTGAAGAGAACCTTGACATCTAACAGGTCGTGGGCTGTCCACAATTTGTCTGCAAGTGGCTGGTAAGGCCTATATGGGCATGAACTACTTCAGGAATGAAAGGCTCTTTAAAATATACTCAAGGTTGGTCCTATTATTAGGCAAAATGTTCAACTAGACTAGTTAAGACCAACTTCCAAATTGCTTTCCTAATTTACAATCCAGAGAAGCAAACCTACCAGCCATCTTTTTTACATATAGCTCTGAAGGAATTGAAACTTCATCTACAAGGAATCAGGCCAGTGAGAAAAGGCCTGCCACAGAAGTGAAAATAATGAAGGGAGCAGTTGATCTTCCTCCCACTTCAAGTGACAAGAGATGTTTGTTTAATCATTTAAAAAGCAATGTAATTATAAGAGGAACCCTACATGCATTTTGTCCTGTAACCAAAATAAAATATAACAAAGTCCAATCACCTGCTGGGGGGTTCTGTGCAAGGGTTATATGCCACCTGTTTGGACCATTTTGCCCAAACTGGTAGTAAAAATGCTACCGTTTGGGTGAACTGGAATTTCCAATGATCAACTGGATGACGATCAGCTGTGACACACAATTTATATTAGCTAGAATCGTCTGATTTCCTGCTTTCTATTTAATCTAAATCACATGGCACAGCAGATTCTAACCTCGATGTTCTACTTACCTGTGCAGACTCGGAATGCTTCAAAATGTTCCTTTTTTAGTGCTGTGCGGGCACGCCTCCGGTGCGCAAAGCATGCCCTTGGTAGCAGACTCACCGAACGGTAGCATACTTCAGAGGATTTCACCGCTGGTTCTGTGTCATTTCCTTGATTGTTAAGCCATACCCAATAAAGATGATCTTCCTAAATGGGCAACTTACTCTCAAGATCTTATGGAGCATATACAAACTACAAGCTTGTAAGGCACAACTATCCCCAATAACCTACAATAGTCAAGGGGGGTTAAAAAGACAGCCATATAATTCACTACTGCTGGATGGTGGCTACTGTTCTTAAGAACTCCCAGCTCTTTTGTAATTTCCTCTGCACAACTGAGAGATAAGGGAACTTGTTGGGGAGGAGGCATTCTCAAAATGCAGGATTAATAGTTAGGACAATGTGTGCTAACTGGAAGACAGGATCCTAACCATTAGATTTGCATTTTGAGAATGCCTTCCACAATAATTTCCCCATTCAGATGGTTCTCCCTCAAATGAATGTGGAATCATATTTTTAAAAACTCGTTTAATTCATCCCTTCCCCTTTTCTACTTGAAGGGACATACTTTTTTGCATACATCATAGAATGCAGAAGTTCTCCACAGATTACGGACTTCAAGATTTTATGTCTGCTAATCATTGGCCATATTGGCTACAGCTGATGAGTCTTATAGACCTGAAGCAATTGTTTTTATAAGTTTATAAGGCAGAACTCTATATTACTGCCTCATATTAAATTAAGACAGAGATAAGCTGTGCATAGATAAATATATAATAACATTTTTCATTTGCAATGAGCCAGTTTATGTAAATAGATCTTTTGAACCTGGTTTTCCACTTCTCATTCATATCCTTGGATAAATTGCCTTTTAAAGCACTGCTGAATTTTTCATGAGCAGAGGAATTTCTGGTTTATGAGCTGTATATGTTTTTAAAAGCCATGAAGATTTGCATATCAATATATAAATATAATAACCATTTTTCCATGGGGAATGTTGTTCTATATGAGATTTTTTTCAATAGGTAGCCTATTGAAAAAAACAAAACAAATCCCAAACTTGGAGCAGCAAGTTGCTGAAGTACTATAGCAGCTGCTACTTGCAGATGTGCTGAGAATTTAATTATGTGGAATGCTTCTGATAACTGTAGGTTAGTTTTGTTTGCTTTGCCAATGAACTAAAAATTTACTTCTGGCCTAAAACACTGAAACTGCATAGTTTAGTACTCAGGTTCTGTGATATGGGATTGCATCTAAAAACATTTTGTCTCATGCAATTTTGATTCATTATTTCATGCATAGCACAGCTTTCTGGGGGAGGCAGGTCCTGTAATTAAGTTATGTGAGTTGTTAGATGAATCTGAGTTGTGCTTATTAAATGAAAAAACAAAAGTTTTCATCATGATTGCTTCTTTGAAATAAACAAAAAACCAAATCAAGAACACCACAAAGATAAAGCTAACAGCATCTGTCCCAACTATTTTAAGAACTACCATTCTAGCAGATACATATTCATATCTGCCTGGACCTCCATTTCTATCGTGGTATTAAAGATTTGTGAAACATCTGGAAACAAACAAGGACATGGATAGGAATACGAAAACAGGCTGAACACCAAGAAAAGTAGCCTGAGATTGTAAATCTGATGTCAAGGAAAAAAATGTGCTGAGTCACTGAAAACTACTGAAATAGCTTTCTTGAGATTCTATTGAAAATACATAGAAAAGAATTCATTCTATTTGTTCAATGAACAGTGGTGGTAAAGAAAGCCAATACTTTTGATCAAGTTTGTCCTGCAGATGGGCATCTTTTCTTGTGAAAATAGCAGGGGGGGGGGGGAGGAGGCAGGATTGTAGTTTGAAGCTGACATAAATGGAAATGAAATTGATTAATATAATTGGCTGAATTTATATGGCCCTGCCCAAATATACCAGATTGTGGATAATCAATCCAAACCAAAGCATTTTTTTTTAAAAAATACCAGTTTATAATGCCACGATTTAAACAGGCAACCAGGAAATCAGATTTATATCTACTAGATCTCTACCTGGGAAGCTCCACGTAACCTGTTATCAAAATGCAAGAAAATCCAAATTTTGTACTACTTTCTGAAGATTGCCAGGAACACAGCCAGCTCTGTTTCAGGAGTCAGGCACTGCAGTGGAAAAAGCTGATGACATTATTCAGAAAAAGTACATCCCACTCTATTAGAATGTATGGGAAATCAGATACCTTTTGGAAGATGCAGTCCCCTAGTAAACCAGTCTCATAACATGTAAGGCTTTATAGGTGCTAACCAGCACTTTGAATTGCATTCAGAAATAATTTTTTTCCTATTTACGTTGCATGAGATTAAACCCAGTTAACTAGATGAATTTCCTCCTAGAGGCCTTAAAGGAAATTGTTAACAGCAGGCCAGACCTTTATGTATTAATTTTTAAGAAATCCCTCCCAAATAGGTGAATTGTCTGATGGTTGGAAGAAGGCAAATCACCAAAAATCAGGAAAGAACATGCAGGAAACTACAAGCTATGCAGCATGATAACAATAGGCAAATCATAAAGAGATTAATCTATAAGAATCTTGGGACAGCTTCGAGAGTTACACAATCTCAGCATAGTGTTTAGAGATAAATCTGGGCTTGAAGACACCACTGGATAATCACTGGATCATGTAAAACCTAAAAAAAATCAATAAACTTCCAAAATGGATTACTGTAATGTATTCTACATGAGATGGATCTTGAAAAGCATCCAGGAACTTCGGCTGATGCTGAATAGGCTTGCTTGGAGAGTATGTATGCCTCTGAGATGGCACATGATACACCTCTGCTTCACAAGTTGCATTGATTGCCAGTCTATTTCTGAATACAATTCAGGATACTGGTTTTGACTTTTAAAGCTTTACATGGCATGCGACCAAGTTACCTGAGGGCCTCTTCCCAATTATATCTATTCATCCCTTCAGACCCGACCAGAGAGTTATGTTTGCTAAAGAGTCCATCTGGTGGGGACCCAAGAGACACACCTTTTCTATTATAGCCTCTACCATCTAGAACATTATTCTATCCAAGGTGAAATTAACCCTATTTCTGTTAGCCTTCCAAAAATCTTGAAAATGTGGGTTTTTCCATTAAGTCGGGGGAGGGGGTCTCATGGCGAGCAGGGAAAATGGTTGAATGAAGCGAAAAGATAGTTGTCCTGTTGCTATCTTGGGGTTCCATTATGTTTTCATTCTTTGGTTTTTGTTTTTTTATTTTGTTGTTATTTATATCTGAGGTGGAGTTATATTGTGCTATGGCTTTGACTATTATTCTGCTTGTAAGTTTTCAGTTACCTTTTATGAGATGGGCAGCTATGTGAATTTGCTAAATAAATACATGCATGCATTCCTGTTTGTAGTAGCAAGACATTTCCTATATTTGTTTTGACTGCTCTTCAGATTCATATCTTGTCAGATTTGTGAATATGCTTGTGTATGGGTAAAGAACTGCATTTAGTCCTGCACCCCATGTCTACATTAAGGTAACTTCTATGTTTATGAAGTTTGGTTGAGTGCAACTAACTAGACAATGTCAGATTGTTAGCTCGGGGGACTAGGAAGCTGTCTTTTCTGCAATAGGCCCTCTGGAACACCTCCCTCCTAAAATTAGGATACCCCCCAACCTGTCTGGCCTTTCCAGAGACTTTGAAATCTGGCTATATACCTGGGGCTGCAGTTTTTAGTGTGTGAAGGATCTCATTTCTAGTCATGCTGACCCTGACCATTATATTTTCTCTTTACTGCTATTTGGCTGCCCAGAGTCACTGGTCTGAGCTATACACCGTTGACTTAATATATACATGAATAAATGAATACATTTTATTATATTCATCCACAGAGTAAACATTTAAGTTCATAATTAGTCCAGACAGATTAGGTCAAGGGAAGGAATAATTTGAAAAGAGGTACTTAGTCAGAACCATCATTCAAAAACTAATTTCCACTGTGGTTCCTCAGATCCAGAAAATCACTTGCTTCACCATTACTATTTAAAGCTGAAAAAGAGGACTTAATTCAGTGATGCACATGATTATTTGAAGCTTGCTTTCCTGCAGTGTTTATACATGGCATGTGCAAATATCAGAATGAGTGTAAGTAAAGGAGGAGAGAGAGAGAGAGAGAGATGAGGGAAAAAAGATGGCAGACTGAATATCTAGAATGCCAAAAACTTCATTTGTGGAAACCATGGAAGGTTTATCATCTGAATGGAATCAAAAACAGGAAATCAAAAGATCCAACAATTTGATATGGAGTAACTTAAGTGTCCTGGAATGCTCTGTTATTAGATAAACTATTTAACCAGGTGCTTTTTCCCAACAATTTAGATCTTGATCCTTTAAGCTAGTAATGAGCCGAGGGTGGCACAGTGGTTAGGTGCAGTACTGCAAGCCACTTCAGCTGACTGCTATCTGCAGTTCGGCGGTTCTAATCTCACCGGCTCAAGGTTGACTCAGCCTTCCATCCTTCCGAGGTGGGTGAAATGAGGACCCAGACTGTGGGGCGATATGCTGTAAACCGCTTAGAGAGGGCTGAAAGCCCTATGAAGCGGTATATAAGTCTAACTGCTATTGCTAATGAGATTTGTAATCTGATACATCTGGAGAGATTGCTTACTGTGGAATGATCATCTGGTTCCAAATAATGGACAGTGGAACAAGCACTTTATCTTCTTAGTTTAGCCCAGAGGTTGGAAGCAATCAAGGTCGTTCTGCATAACATTTCCAGCACCTTCTTACTCTGATAATCAGAGCAATCTATATCCAGGCAAAAACAATTAATTTCCAAACTGATACCAAACTGAAGATTTTTTTAATATGATCCCTTTCTTATTTATAAGCAGATAATATTGAATAATATGGTGTACTAAACACAAGTCAATCCTATAATTATTTATAGGTACTCTGTGCTTGCATACGTGTGGTGGGGGACAGAAAAAAAATGAAAGTATTAGAAATGATTTTGCTCCCGCACAGCTATTTTGTTTTGTAGCAAATGAAGAACAGAACAAGATAATGGCCCTGCTGTCAGATTAATGATGCATCTCTCCCAACCACTTTCTCTACTGGTGCTGGACAGCCAGACGCTTCAGGCAAGTTCAGAAGGAGAATGGGATAGTGAGATGGATCTCCTGTTGTTAATTCTCATCTTTTCTGTTCAGGTGTACTGCCTTTGCATGCAAAAATGACATTCCCCTTTTGGCAATCATGTTTTATTGTGCATGTAGACAGAAATTCCTGAAGTTAAAAAAAAACCATACATTTTTCCGTAAATCTGCTGCACTTTAGAATTTTAAACTATGTTTTTATTCCACTCCAGTAAAGAATAAAAGCCCATTAAAACCATTAGGTGGGAAAACTCTGGTTCCTCAGATGTTATTGTCCTGATTCTTGTCATGTCGGCCATATGCTTTATATACTTTTATCCATCTGACTGTCTACATTTCCCTTCACAAACCCTGCATGGCTACACTTAGGGTCAGTTTCCAATACCACTGATAGCTATTCACATTCTATATAACAAACATAACAATGGAATCTGGTTGAATCATCACCTCTTCAGCCAATGAAAGGTTTGTGAAGAAACAGGTTCCTACAGTACTGATTCCTGAATCCATAGAATCTCAAAGCACTGAAGGAAAAGTTTCAGGTGGCATAAGCAATTTGCTAAAGTATCTAGTAAAATTTAGATACTTTATCTAGTATCTAGATAAATATCTAAAGATCTTAGATAATCGTATTACACTGACTTTCCATTCAATAAAAACATAAAATATTTTGTGTCTATAACACAAAATCTCTTAGCATCTCCCCCCAAAAAATAACATGGATCCACAGCTAAAGTATTATTGGAGTGAGTGGCAACTTCAGAAGAGATGATGAAACAAACCACAATACAGTAAGAATCCTTAAGTTGTTCAGTGAAAAAATCCTAGGAGAAATTAGATTTGATATCTAGTGATCCATCTGTCTGGGGAGAATCAGCTCAAAGCCTGAGAACGCTACAGAGATATTGAATCACTGAACTGGAAGGGGCTCTTGATATCATCTAGTGCTGAGTATTGTCAAGGCTGAGTATTTCTCAGCCTTGACAACTTTAAAACATGTGGGTTTCAAGACCCAG
This sequence comes from Thamnophis elegans, assembly GCF_009769535.1. Taxonomy (NCBI): domain Eukaryota; kingdom Metazoa; phylum Chordata; class Lepidosauria; order Squamata; family Natricidae; genus Thamnophis; species Thamnophis elegans. The sequence continues at coordinate 73,356,371 of NC_045544.1, read as the reverse complement.
AATTTCCCAGGCAGCATGCTATTTGGGAATTCTGAGAGTCCACATATCCTCCAGTTGTCTGGTTGAGAAACATTGATCTAATCTAATCCATCATTTATTGCAAATCTGCATTGCAAGCCACGGCAAATGGGTTTCCAAGGGGAGTCTTTTCCCACCCAAACCCATAAGGCACTCTGTTCTATTGCTGAGCTATTTCTGTACTTAGACAGTTTGTCTTAATATTTAACCAAAAATGTTTTCTTGCAGTTCCTCTCTATTGATTCTAGTTCCATTCCCTGAAGCAATAGAAAAGAGCTCTACTTCATCTTCCTCATGACAGTTTTTTAATACCTTAAGATAGCTATTAATCTTCACTTCTCCAGGCTAACAAGGACTTTCAGCTCTTTCTTGTAGGACTGAGATAGACAACCTGAAGTATATGCTTCATGGTATGCCCTGGTACTCAACTTGCTTACCATCATTCCAGGAGTGTGCTGCCACAATTCAGTGACTATTTGGATAGTATTTTAAAAAAAAATCAAGTTGCAGATCCCTAAAAGTGATATTGCCATTCAATTGGGAGAAGGGGGCCTGGTTAAATTCATTAGTATTGCCTGTGATAACTGGGTTTTTTATAGCTTCTATCATGGCGCCAAAAACACTCTGGGATCTTCTCACTTCTTGGGGAAATGTATAGGAGGAATGGGCATCTGGGTTGTTTCACTTGGATAGCCAATGGAGGATAGCCATGGGAATGTATGCTTATTCTATTTTTCAGGGTGGCTGGTGGGGATGGCATCTTCACACCTGTGGATTGGCTGGATCTGTGTTTGGTTAAAGGGAGGGAGTCTCTACTGTTTAATTCTACTTGTCTTGCCTAAAGGTATTCAGAAGTTGCTTTGAATCCACTGCTGTCACTTCTGCTTAATAAAAGGTTCCTTTTGGAATACTTCATTTCAAGAATCTTACTTTCTTAAGTTAGGAGGAGAGGGAATCCTTACAGCTTGCTTGTCCCACAGATTCTGCAATACGGTGTGTACCTGGCCTCTTTATGGCCTGAAATTGTATGAAATTTGACCATTTCATGATGAAAATTAGTGCTTGGAGATGTTTTACAAACTGGAAGGTGAGAATAAAGAGTCAAAAATAGCTCCTGGTGATGATGTCATCACAACTTCCTGTAGCCTTCTGGAATATTTGAAAACAATCATATCCCCTGACTTTTTTAATTTTGCCCACGGCTGCCACGGGATTTGGTTTTGAATTTCTCAGAATTATTATTTGGAAGCAGTTCATTGGCAGCACTCTGTTTAAAATATAACGTCTTGAATTGGACACAAGACTGCAAATGCAGACCAATCTACATTTGCTTTCAAGAATTTGCTATTGTTATATTGATGGGCTCTCAATGTAAATGGCTCATCTGCACATTTCAGCAGCTTAGCCACTGAGCCTCTGCAGCACTGCATCCTTCAAACTAGTAATTTGAAAGCAAAAAAAAAATGCAAGTAGAAAAATAGGGACCACCTTTGGTGGGAAGGTAACAGCATTCCATGTGCCTTCCGCTTTAGTCATGCCAGCTACATGACCACAGAGATGTCTTCAGCCAGTGCTGGCTCTTTGGCTTTGAACGAAGGTGAGCACCACCCCCTAGAGTCGGGAACAACTAGCACATATGTGCGAGGGGAACCTTACATTTATCTTTTAGGTTCCAATATTGTTGAGACAGAGAATTCTACAAAGGAAAGAAGGAAGAATTAATAATATCCTGGCATTACTTATTCATAAAAACTAGCTCCTTCAGAGTTTTTTCCTGAATTTTGCTGAATATAACCACCCCTTTTCATTTTCTTTTTTTAATCTTCTTGAAGTTTGGGGCAACATTTCCTTTACTCTGACCAAGTACAACTATTTTATGCTGTGGTAGTTAATGAAACTAGATTGGCAAACTAAATCAATTAAGAATGGTGCAGTGAGGAACTGTTAACTGCCTTAAAAGTACAATGTCCAACTCTGCCTTTAAAGTCAATACATGCCTCCTCCTTTTCTTTTCCTCTCCCTAACACATTCATTTTCAAGACTTGCAGGTACCCTGCAAGTTAATCTACCGTATTTCACCCATATAACCCCGCCCACGGCAAATAACCCGCCCACGCGAATAACCCGCAGGTTTTCGGATCGTGTAAAATTTTTCCGTATACCCCGCCCACGCATATAAACCCGCGACGGGAGAAGGAAACAGCTGAGATGGAAACACCCCTCCCTTCTTCTGCTTTGCTCTGTGAAAGGGCTTCACGTGCCGAAGCATTTTGGTTAAAAAAAAAAAACACAGCTGAGATGGGGGGGGCTAAAGAAACGGAGGAGGAAGCCTGCTCAAGCGGGGGGGGAGTTCAAACACACACAAACACACAAGCACGCGCACGCACACACACACACAAAACACAGAGGCGGGGACACGGGTCGAGTGCCTCAAGATATCCCCACCTAGCAGCCTTTTCAGGGGAGGGAGTGAGGGGGATCGGGACGGGAAATACCAAGTGGGACCTATTACTTCTACGTATCTCTAATTAGGCTGGCTTTGAAGACCTATTCAGCCCGTCTGAAAGGCTCTGAAGATAACCGGGTAGGCTTTTAAGGCACCTCCACCCTCTTCACTCCTCCCCCCCCTCCTCATACACACATAAGTGTCCCGCTTTGCCTTCCTTCCCCCCCCCGCCCCCAAACGTGTCTGCTGCTTCAGCTTCACATGCCTCAACTCTGTTCCAGCTGCATAATTTTGGTTTAGGACCCAGGGCTTCTTCTTCTCTTTTTTTGTTTTAAGGAGAGGTGATATGTGTGTGTGTGTGTGTCTCCTTTATCGTAGGAAACGTTTCTGAGGTTTATGGAGCTTAAAGGTTCAAGTGCTTTTTGCCTCATTCTTCCTACTTCCCACGGAGAAGTAAACTCCTTAACTGCTCAGGTTGGGAGCTCAAAAGGGAAAAATTATATGCTGGACCTTTCCCCCTCCTCCCCATCAGGGCCCTTTACACATTCCCCCTCTGTTTATGGAGCTATTGGCAAAAGGGGATCCCTCTTGGTCCCTCCCGCTCTGCGTTCTGCTGGGCAGATTTCGCACCGGTGCGTTTTACGCATACAGCAATTTCTCTCCAGCTTTTGGCAAATGGAATAGATTGAGGGGGTGGGAAGGCATAAAGGGAAGGGTGCTTGTCAGGCGCTCTTATTAACCCGATTTGTGAGCAGTGGAAACTCCACAGAGACGAGCTTAATGATCAACATTTGTAATCGAGGGAGATTTCCTTCCTGAGGGAGCGGAGGCGCGGTTCGGATCAAAGGGCATCGCCTGCGGGCGGAACTGCACAGCCCGAACAGTCAGCTGAAGAGGTGATCAGAAGGAAGAAGGAGAGCCCAACCGTGCCAATCTCCCCCCCCAAAAAGACCCCAAAGACAATTGCTCACCCTTCTCCATACCAACCGGAGCCCAACGCCTCACCCTCCGCTTCTTCACCTCTCGACCACCCCTCTCTCGCCCCGCAGGAAGGAAATATCCCTTGAAAAGTCATTTCCGTCTGGATTCCCGTTTTTTCCTCCTTTCTTCTTCCGCTCGCCTCTCCACATTATAACCAATTGGCAACGGACACCCCCCCATTATAACCAATTGGCAAACATTACGTTAGCTGTATTCCATCGACCTCCCAATTAAAACCATCGGCAAACATTACATTAGCCATCGGACCCCCCCATTATAACCAATCGGGAAATCTCCTCGAAAAGTCATTTCCGTCTGGATTTCGTTCTTTCCTCCTTTCTTCCGCTCGCCTCTCCACATTATAACCAATTGGCAAACGGACCCCCCCCCCATTATAACCAATTGGCAAACATTACGTTAGCTCTATTCCATCGACCTCCCAATTAAAACCAATCGGCAAACATTACATTAGCCATCGGACCTCCCCATTATAAACCAATCTTCAAACATTACCTACATTGGCGCCATTTCATCATATTACCTCAAGCTACCTCAAGTACCAGTAACCATGCCTAAGCGAAAAGTCATACACCGCGGAATTCAAACTTAAAGTAGTAACACGTGCTGAAGCAACCAGCACAGATCTGCTGCCCGAGAATTTGAAGTTGACGAAAAGTCAATAAGAGAATGGAGAAAAGATAAGGCTGCATTGGAGAAAATGAATCCTAGGAAACGCGCCAGACGAGGTCCTGGAGCAAAGTGGCCGGATTTAGAGGTAGAGCTTAAGAACTGGGTTTTAGACAGGCGGGCGAATAACCAAGGAGTTTCTACATTGGCCATCCAAATGAAAGCTAGGCTTATTGCCGTTGAACGAAAAATATCCAATTTCAAATGTGGCTTAACCTGGGTGGGCAAATTTATGAAACGGAACAATTTATCCGTGCGTATGCGCACAACAGTTGGACAACGTTTACCAAATGATTGGGAGCAACTAGTCGCTAACTTTAGAGATTTACCATTGGGAACATTAGAGAACGTGGAATTTTGCATTCTGAAATAATTAATATGGATGAAGTTCCGATGGCCTTCGACCATTCCTGCCACGAGGTCAGTCGCTGAAAAAGGAATTAAAACGGTGGCAATATCGACCTACTGGTCATTGAGCGGACCTGCTTTACTGTGGTCTGGCATGTACAGCAAGCGGAATAAAACTTAAACCAATGGTTATATTTAAACGAATCACAATGGCCCCGTGAAAAATTTCCACCTGGTGTCTTCGTACATTGCACAAAAATGGTTGGATGGACAATGACGTCATGCTGTTATGGATAGAGAAATGTTTCCGAACCCGACCAGGCGGATTTTTCTCGAAGAAATCTTTGGTAATATTTGACAGCATGGCTGCACATAAGTGCGAAAACGTTAAAAAGAAACTGAACAGCCTTGGGGCCCATCTTTCTGTTATCCCTGGTGGTTTAACTTCCAAACTTCAGCCACTTGATATTGCAGTAATCATCCATTTAAAACTTATGTTCGCGCTGATGGGATGAATGGATGCAGTCTGGGACTCATACTTTTACACCGTCTGGTCGTTTGCGTCGTGCAACCCATGGAGAAGCCTGCAATTGGGTGCTTAATGCATGGAAAAAAATCTCTCCTGATACTATCCTGAATGGATTTAAAAAGGCGGGCATCATTGCTGATGAAAAAAGAAAGGTGCTTCAGACCTAAGCGACAACTCAGACGCAGACGAAGATGACGATCTGCGACAAGAAAGCTGTCACCTCCGAACACCTAGAGGCCCTTTTAGTGGCATTTAATGATGATTCGGAGCGCGATGCCTTTGAGGGTTTTTCTTCATCGAGTGAGAAGAGGACAATTAAAGTATTTTAATCAATTTATAGTAATAGGACAAATATGTTTAAAGTTTGATTTGGGTTGTATAGGGCTCTTTTATATTGATGTGAAAATATGGTAACTTCGTTTTAATAATAAAAAATTCAAATAACGCAACAGGTTAGTTTATTCAAGTTTTAATGGGTAGTTGGATTTGTGGGCTGTACGCAGCCAACCAAAATTATGCAGCTGGAACAGAGTTGAGGCATGTGAAGCTGAAGCAGCAGACACGTTTGGGGCGGGGGGGAAGGAAGGCAAAGCGGGACACTTTATGTGTGTATGAGGGAGGGGGGGAGGAGTTGAAGAAGGGTGGAGGTGCCTTAAAAGCCTACCCCTGGTTTATCTTCAGAGCCTTTCAGACGGGCTGAATAGGTCTTCAAAGCCAGCCTAATTAGAGATACGTAGAAGTAATAGGTCCCACTTGGTATTTCCTGTCCCGATCCCCCTCACTCCCTCCCTCTGAAAAGCTGCGAGGTGGGGATATCTTGAGGCACTCGACCCGCGTCCCCGCCTCTGTGTTTTGTGTGTGTGTGTGTGCGCGCGTGCTTGTGTGTTTGTGTGGTTTGAACGAGAAGAAGTCCTGTGGAAGTCAAGTCATTCTTCCTACTTCTCCGTGGAAGTAGGAGAGAATGAGGCAAAAAGCACTTGAACCTTAATCTGCCAGCAGAACGCAGAGCGGGAGGGACCGAGAGGGGATCCCCTTTTGCCAATAGCTCAATAAACAGAGGGGAAATGTGTAAAGGGGCCTGATGGGAGGATGGGGAAAGGTCCAGCATATAATTTTTTCCCTTTTGAGCTCCCAACCTGAGCAGTTAAGGAGGTTTTTACTTCTCCGGGGAAGTAGGAAGAATGAGGCAAAAAAGCTTGGACAATTGGAAAGGGCCAGGAATGAAAAATGAAGGGAGAAGTTGGGGGGTTGGTTGGTTTTTCTTCTCCCTACGATAAAGGAGCCGGATTCTCCCTTCCTTCCTGTTCTTTGCCAGGGAATTCAACGCTTTGCCTGCAAGGATCGTGGGAGGAAAAGGGGGATTTTACGGGGAGAAGGGCTCTGGTTCATCTCAATGGGCGGAAAGTAGAGGGAGGGACCCTTCCTCCCTCCCTTCCATCTACTTTATTGAACTCCGTGGGAGGAAAAGCTCTCCTAGCCCCGCTCTGAAGTGAAGGAGGTATATTCTTCCACGCTACGGCAGCCCTGAAGGGCCGGGAGATATTTGGGCAGCTCTCGTTTCAGTTCTATGGGCGAGGAGATGGGGAATCGGGAAGATATTCCCCTTCCTCCAACTCTCCCCCCCCCCGCTTGAGCAGGCTTCCTCCTCCGTTTCTTTAGCCCCCACCGATCTCAGCTGTTTCCCTTCTGCGTTCCTCCAACTCCCCCCGCCCCCCGCTTGAGCAGGCTCACGAGAGGGAGAAATCCATTTCTGGCTTCTTTTTTTGCTCCCTTCTGGCGAAGGGGGGAGGGATCTGGTGCTTTCTCCGCTCCTTTGTTATTTTTTTTGCTCCCTTCTGGCAGGCGAGAGAGCATCTACCGTTCCTCACGGGAGGCACTTTCGAGCCCCGCTGTATCTGAGAGGCTCTTAGTCGCCGAGCGGAGAAAGCACCAGATCCCCCCCCCCTTCACGAGAGGGAGAAAATATCCGTTTCTGGCTTCAGGCTCTTCGGCTTCAGGCAGCCAGCGGCTTCCCCGGGCTGCCTCGATGGGCACTGGCGAAGGGCGAGAGAACTGCAGGCGGCTTGCTTTCCCCCGAGCTTCCTTCTCTTCGAGGGTGGGGAGGTTGGTTGTGGCTGGATTTGCCGGCTGTAATCTCCTTGGGTTTGCGCGGGTGCCAAAGCTGCGTGGACGGCTTGCAAGCTGGCCGAGGTACGCCCGCAAAGGACCCGTCTCTGCCAAGCGGCAGACTCGAGTACCCTCTTCTGGAAGGAAAGGGAAGCAGAGAGGAGCGAAGGATCGGATCGTGTGTGTCTTTTGGAGGGGAGCGGGATCTGTCACTTCTCTTCCCTCTTCTAAGAAGGCGGCTGGCTCTGTTTGCCGGATCGTCTTGCCCGATCCGCGGTAGCTCAAGCGGCCCCTCAACGCTCTCGATCCCAGCTGCTCGTTTGAAAGATTGCTAGCGCCATCGAGTAACTTTCCCACAGCCTCGCTTCTCAGCGCGCGGGGCTTCTTCGCTATTAATGAGCATGCCCAAGAGGCGAGCCTGCGCTCTAGGCGCAAGGAAAACGCACGGATTCCGATCTGGTTCCCCTGCAGTCAGCTCTCCGGGTGGTAAACAAGGGGAAGATGAGGCGGGCGGGTCTTTGGGTGGTTTAACCCAGCTTCGGGTTTTCTTGGGGGGTCTTGGAGGATCAACGCCGCAGGCGGAAAGGGGCGACGTAGCCATGGTGTCCAAAATAGGTCAAGAAGCTGCGTGATCCCCAAAGCCAAGTCGATCTGGATGAGAATGATCCAAGTGAAGAACTTCAACGCTTTTTGGTTCTGTCAACCAACCGACTGGCCAAGAAATAGTTTCGAGTTTTGAAAAAAAAGGCAACAAGCAAACCTGTTTCCCAAAGCAGGGAGATAAAAGTAAACAGTAAACAGTAACAAGAGTTGGAAGGGTATCTTAGCTTGCGGAATGTAAACAGATCGGTATGTATAATGGTGCTTTCTCCGCTCGGCGACTAAGAGCCTCTCAGATACAGCGGTGCCTCCCGTGAGGAACGGTAGATGCTCTCTTGCCCGCCTCACCCCCCCCCCAAAAGGAGATTCCCTCGTTGCGTGGCGTTTGTGGCAGCCGAGAGCGCGGAGGACGCCGCTCCTCCTGCCACACGTGTCGTGTGTGTGTGTGTGTGTGTGTGTGTGTGGTCTCCCAGATAAAATGCACCACTGGGTTGGCCCTGTTAACTGGAGAGAGAAAGAGACGGTGTTTTTTTTTTTGTAAACCAAAATGCTTCGGCAGTGAAGCCCTTTTCACAGAGCAAAGCAGAAGAAGGGAGGGGTGTGTGTGTGTGTGTGAAAACGGAGCCACACCGCCGCGCCGCCCGCCTCTCCCCTTCCCTTCCTGCCGGACTTCCAAGCCCAGAGAAGGCGAGGGGCTGCAGAATCTGGGCTTCCTCCCACCTCCTGCTTCTTCCTGGTCGCTTCGCCCATAGCCAGGGGTGGGGTTTTCACGAAGGCGTCCCGAACCCAAGCAGGAAAAGGGAGAAAAGGAGCCCGAGCCGGAAAGCACCAGATCCTCCCCCCTTCACGAGAGGGAGAAAATATCCGTTTCTCGCTTCTTTTTTTCGCTCCCTCCCTCCCTTCCGTGCCTGCCACAGTTTTTCGCAAGTTCACGCATCGTTTTAATGTCGGCGGAAGGCTGTCCCAAGAGAGGACGAGCTGTGGCTTAGGTGAAACGGTTAAACTTCTGGTACCTCTACGCGAGCCCATCTCCTGCCCGGAGTTTGTTCACGCTTCCCTTCTCTTTATAGGAAGAGTACGGTACATTGAAGGGAGGGAAGGAAGGAAGGACGCGGGAGAATCGGGATCGTTTGTAGGTGAAGCGTCGGATGCGGCTTTAACGAGGCGGGGGTCCCTTTGGCTCCGAGCGTTCCCCTCCGAGGAAGGGAAGGGGAGGCGGCAAAATAAATAAAGGCAAACATGCCCTCAATTTACAGCAAGCCCGTGCAGCCCAGCAGCTTTAAGTTTGCCCACAAAGGATTCTTTTTATGTTTCAAAAACATTTTAACCTTTCTCTCCTCTCCCACACCGACGACTAAGAGCCTCTCAGATACGGTGGGGCTCGAAGTGCCTCCCGTGAGGAACGGTAGACGCTCTCTCCTCCCCAGCCCCCCAGCTGCACACTTTCCCAGAGTCCCGGGCCCTTGAGGGCGGGGGTGGGATGAACCAAAGAGGAAAAGTGTGGGGGGGTTGAGGAAGCACCGGGGGCTCCGAGGGCGGAAAAAGGGGTTTCCCCGGAGCTTTCAACGGCCTTTAGAGAACTAACCTCGCCAGCCAGTACGGTAGGTCGTTTGGAGCTCTCAAGGCCGCCTCACACGGCCACTGCTTGCCCTTTTTCTGTCAGCGTCTCACCCTCCCCCAAAAGGAGATTCCCTCGTTGCGTGGCGTCTCCCAGATAAAATGCACCACTTGGGTTGGCCCTGTTAACTGGAGAGAGAAAGGGACGGTGTGTTTTTTTTTGTAAACCAAAATGCTTCGGCAGTGAAGCCCTTTCACAGAGCAAAGCAGAAGAAGGGAGGAGTGTGTGTGTGTGTGTGAAAACAGAGCCACAGCCGCACCGCCGCCTGCTCCCCTTCCCTTCCTGCCGGACTTCCAAGCCCAGAGAAGGCGAGGGGCTGCAGAATCCGGGCTTCCTCCCACCTCCTGCTTCTTCCTGGTCGCTTCGCCCATAGCCAGGGGTGGGGTTTTCACGAAGGCGTCCTGAAACCCAAGCAGGAAAAGGGAGAAAAGGAGCCCGAGCCGCCGAGCCAGCCCACTGCCGTGAGGAAAGTGGTGGTCCCAAGCTCTCCCTTTACCGGTAGTCAATCTGTGTAAAATATTTTACGTATACCCCGCCCACTTTTATACCCCGCAGGGGCGCTGTGCATGTAAAAAACCGCATAATAACCCGCGGGTATATGGGTGAAAATACGGTAGACAAGAACACAATCAAGAGCTAAATTGTACTAAGATTACATCAAGAGAATATTCTCCCCTCCATTCCTTTTGCTGTCCATAAAACTAGGGAGGATCTTTTCTGAAACGGTTCCCATGTGACTTCTTCTGTGAACTGAGATATCATTTGCATGCCAATTGTGCAGTCTTCATCTCTCCGTCCTGTTTCCGAAGGCAATTCCCACTTCTTGCCAGACACCATGAAGAGAGGTGGGATAGGGTAGCATAGGGTAGGGTAGCATAGGGTAGGGTAGCGTAGCATAGCATAGCGTAGCATAGAAAATGGAATGGAATGGAATAGAATAGAATAGAATGTTATTGTCACTTTAAATGTACACTAATCAATATACATTACAATGAATTTCATTGTATTCATCTCTCAAAGAATAACCATTATGCATATGCCACATACTCACACATCAATAATACAGAGAAACATCTGCAAGCACAACAGGCATGAATAAACTCACTTTCCTTTAACTCTTTCTTCTAATGATCTAGTTTTGTACATTGCAGTCCCAAGTTGTTCTGGAAATGGAAATGCATATATTGCAAAAAGTAATAGTACCTGGTTTGACCTTCAATCTGTTGCATCTCTGTTTCAGTAGACAATTGGAACTGACAAGAGTGAATAACTTTCCCAGTTCATTCTCCCTTTATCACCTAAGATTCTATACATTTGTGGAAATGCCACTAGTTTTTTTCTACATGATTCATCCCGTTCATAGAGAAAAGATCCTATTACATGATTGGATGTGTTTGCACATGCTACCTGTACATCTAACTGTGACATTACAGGAAATCTTTATATATGCTGAATTGCTGTCTGACAGCCACAAAGGAGCAATATAAACTGGTCTGAAGTATACAAAATGGGTTTCCTTAGTCAGCCCTTTTTGTCAATTTCTGGTCAGTTTCACTTCAATCACTGATAGAAAATCTTTCCTTACAAACTTTTCCACTTCAGCTGTACTATACATGTAATGTAATAAGAAACTCTTAAATTCTTCCCAAGTGAATAATTCAGTGGAATCCATAAAATTCACAATCACAATCATAACTCACAAAGTTTATAGTTATATATCTGATATACTTAGTTCCAACTTTGGCACTTGACTATTAAAGACTACAAAGGATCTTATTGAAAGTTAATCAAGGGTTATAAAATACTGTCTCTTGATTCCAGAGTCCAAAGGATTATAAATAGAAAATATGAGGGAATAGAAAATGAATTTCTAACATTTAAGCGTGAATTCTTATTTGCACATCATTTAATAACACCTAATCTAAACTGAATCTGACATAGCAACAATCATCTATTTGATATTACCTTAATCCCAATGCTCTTCAATATAGCAATATTGTAGTATATTATCAATTTTTTGCTAAAGTAGGCATTAATTAGCCTCGGTTTGATTTATTTAGTCTCTTTTGAGATGTCTTCAGTGGTCAGAGGTTTTCTAAAGTCTCAGGCCAAAACTAAATTCTTAGCATTTGTGGCCCTAGAAATTTGATTTGCTTTGAACAAGTGTTTGGTGGTCTAATCTAGACCAAATGACTATCCTTTGGACTTCTACAATGACTACTCTAATGTATATATAGTATCCATTTGGATCCACACATCCATTGCAGTCAAGTTTCATTTACTTTTTTAGTAGCTGTAGTAAGGGATTAAAAGCCAGTTTGGTGTAATGGTTAAAAGACATTAGGCTAGAAACCAGGAGATGCAAGTCCTAAGCATGAAGCCAGATGAGTGATTTTGCTTCACTTGCTCTCTCTCAACTTCAGCAAAACACTTATGAAAAATGTTGCCAAGAAAATTGCCTGGGTTTCTCCATGTATTTACTAGGAGACTTAGAATCACTTTGAATGTACACTAATCAGCATATGTTAAAATGAAATTTCGTGGCATACAGCTTTCAAAATGTCACCATCTCCAATATATACTACATGAACATGACAGAATAATAAATAGATAACCATATACCCACAGACTGACTATAAGGTATCAGAAGAGTCCAGACTGACTTAATGATACCCACACACAAACAAGTAAGTTACGTTAGCTGGATTGCAAAAAAAAAAAATGAATGAACACTGAAGAGCAGTAAAGAGATTTAGAAAATGTTCTTTGCTACTTTTTATAGCCCTGAAGATTTTTCCAGCCCAAATGTACTAGCACTTTAATAATGTTCTGTAGCTGAAATGTTATCCATGATCATGGCTTTCAACACCACCATCTTCTCCCTTATCTTCATGGGCCATTAAATGTGATTTTTGATGTATTGCTTATTCCATTACAGTCTATTTTTATTCTGTTTGATAAATGTTAACATTGTTGTTGTGTCCTGATGTGGGAATAACACAGGAGCCATGGATAGCCAGTAAGATGTTTATTAGCACCAGATGACAAGCGATTCAAACGTTCCCTGCAACTGTCAGGGTATTTATACTCGAGCCCGAAGCAACTGTCAAGCCCAACTGTCACGAGGCCAGCCAATCAGAGGCTGTGCCTTGACCAACCAATTAGAACGCAACACAGGTTGTTGCTGGGTTATAACACTCCTTCCCCCAGTTATTTGTATAATAACCATTCAATTGTACATTATACATTTGCCCTTCTGTGTTGTACAATTCATTCACATTTTTGTCTTCCTGTTTTACCATTTGCAATTGTGTTCTCTCCTTCCCCCCAGTCAACCTGATAACTGTAACCACTTGTAACCACTTTAATGTAATGCTTAACTTTGTAACAGAAGTAGAAATTTAGCAACTCTGTCCAGGAACATTCTGGGACTAGTAGCTTCAATTAGTTTAGTAAAATTCTTTCAGTTTATTTTTTTCTATTTTTCCTTACCCCCCAGTGCCTATTCACATTTTATTTCTTTATTTACATTTTTTTTTTCTATTTTTCCCTCACAACTATTTTTCCCTCACATTCCTGCGCATGCCCAATGAATTCCCCAGTCCAGGCTCGTTGAAGGCCTCGAGCAGTGTGGGAAGCAGGTTTGTATCTTAGGAGACAGGCAGGACAGGAGAGTAGGCCCTGCTAGAAACGAAACGGAGCGGAGGCAGGAGGTGAGTTCGATGGCGCGGAGGGCGAGCCGGCAGCGTGGTCCTGGAGAACGGAGGCCGGTGATTAGTCCGAGCTCGGCTCTCGGCTTCTGCAGCAAGTAGAGGCAGCTTCCCTGGAGGTTGACAGGCTGTCTTCTCGGGTAAAGAGGCAGGCAGGCGTTGCAGGCCGGCAGAGTGGACAGACGGATCCGTGAGGCGCACGGACAACCCAATGACCTCGGGCCCAGACAGTTGACTAGAAACTGGTTTAGCTGGGCGCATGCTGGCCTCGGGTCCCAGCGGTCCTTCACGTGCTGTGCTCCGCGGGTACAATGCTCGTCCTTGCGCACTGGCAAGTTGGCTGAAACGGGCGGTGGCCACAGCTGCTGCTGCTGGAAGGTAGCCTTGGGTAGCCTCTGAATCTCTGCTAGGCAGAGGTGGCTGCGACTGGCTGTTTTCTTGATCCAGGCCCTGTGGGAATCGCAAATCCCATCCTCGTCGCCAGTTGTAAACGTGTGGGTTGTTGTTGTGAGGGAATTGACACGCAGGAGCCATGTGCAAGACAGATCTTTATTATAACACAGGTGACAAGCGATTCAAACGTTCCCTGCAACTGTCAGGGTATTTATACTCGAGCCCGAAGCAACTGTCAAGCCCAACTGTCACGAGGCAGCCAATCAGAGGCTGTGCCTTGACCAACCAATTAGAACGCAACACAGGTTGTTGCTGGGTTATAACACTTAGGGCATTTGTATACTGCTTACAGCACAAGGGAGGGGGGGAGTTGTCTCAGTAGTTTCTCAGGCAGAGAAGAAACAATGAAGGAAATTTTGGCAAAGTCAGAAAAAGTGGCAAAATGCTTATGGATTAAATGAAGCTGAAATCCCCCTTTTTTATATCCTTATTCATCTGAACAAGTAATGCCCTTATTTGGTGCCAGCTTGTTTTACACCTGAATGTCATCTTCCCAAACACGTCACATAAAAGCTTCTCAATTGCAGCCCAATCATTCATTTTGGTGGACTCTAAGCTCAAAAAAGCCCAACTGAAAGGAAACTGTTCTGTCTGAGAATCACAGATTACCAATTCTGCTTGTAATTATGCTGTGTGGAAATATTGTAAATGGTTTTGTCATTCCTTTGGACCTTTATAGACCAACAGCTAAAACAATTGACCAAGATGAGGAGAGGACAGTAAACCGTCCTAAGAGGAACAACTCAACAAGAGTTGGACATGTTTGGCCTGTAGCAGAGAATATTAAAGGATACACGTTCAGGGGTGGGTTCCTGCCAGTTCTAACCTCTTCTATAGAAGAGGTTCCACAAATCTACAGTGCCATTTAGAACTGGTTCCAGCTCCCTCCCCCCGCCCGTCCGCACATCGTCAAGATGAAGAGCGAGAGGAGGAATTCTGGGAGTTGAAGTCCACAATTCTTAAACCTGTCAAGTTTGAACACTCCTGGATTTTTTTTCTAAAGGGTTAGGGGTGCAAGGGTCTTGTAACTTGACAGCTTTAAGACTTGCATGCTTCAAATGCCAGAGTTTCTGAGCAACATTTTGGTTGCTAAGCAAGAGCATTGTTAAGTGAGTTTCATCACATTTTACAAGTTGACCATGCCCGCCCAATCACATGGCTGGCAAGCCACTCCCACAAAGCAGGCCACACCTACAGAAGAGGTTCTAAAAAATGTGAAACCCACCACTGATACACGTAGATGATTTCCAAAAACTTATAAAGTAGAAGATACAAATTTACTTTTGTTCAGCATAGAAGCATATGAGTACAATTGTAGAAAGAAGGCTTTTAAATCTTCACAAAGAGAAGCTTGCTAACAATAGCTATTCAATAATGAAAGAATCAGCTTAGAAATATGTAGGCCATACTTTATGGGAAGTGTTTAAGTAAAGACTGGATGATCACCTTCAAGATATTTTATCTGCCTTCTTCATTGTAAACTCTGCATTAAGTACTAGATGATTTTGAAAGTCTCTTCCAATGCTACAATTCCAACTATCTTTTCAAAGTTGTGAAGGAAAACCTGCAGAAATATTAAATTAGGGCCTTCCAGATGATAAATAATATAACTGAAAGAGAAAAGGCAGCTGCTTGTTATAAGTTTTATTCACAAACCAGAATAAACCAAACTTCACAATCTGTAACTGGTAAGGTAATTGGAAAAACGTAAACGATTTGCTTCATGCTGGCTTTTATATTTCCTTCCATTAATGGGTTGGCCTAGAAATCATTAGGAACATATTGGTTTAGAGGCCTACATTTTCTTATTGTCAGTATTCAGTCAAGGTTAAAAACACAATGAAAGGAATAAATGGATAACATGTATATGAGATGAAGCATCAATTCAATACAATAACCTCAACAAAGCATTTGCCAAAATATTCAATGATGTTCTGATTAGCAATGAATTAAATATAGACTGAATGGTCTGACAATTAAATAGATATATAAGTAGCTCAAAATTGTATTTCAAGAGTTTTCATCAATGACTCCTCATTAAACTGGAGTGGGTTTCTAAGTAGGTGCTGGGTCTTCTACTTTTTATTTTCAGATTACACACAACTAGGTGAGATGAATAATATTCTAAATATAGAAATAAAATTTAAAACCATATTGATGGTTTAGAGAAATTGACTGAATAACGAACTGGAAAAGCAAAGTTTATTTCTGCATTAACTAAATGACCCTTTCCAATTCTCTGATTCTCTTAGAAGAGCAACAAAGCTGATTAGGGACTGGAGGCTAAACATATAAAGACAGTTGCTGGAACTGGGTATGTCTAGTCTGATGAAAAGAAGGACTAGGGGAGACATGATAGCAGTGTTTCAATATCTCAGGGCTGCCCCAAAGAAGAGGGATTCAACCTATTTTCTAAAGCACCCAAGGGCAGGACAAGAAGCAATGGATGGAAACTAATCAAAGAGAGAAGCAACCTAGAACTAAGGAGAAATTTCCTGACGGTTAGAACAATTAGTCAGTGAAACAACTTGCCTCCAAAAGTTGTAGGTGCTCCACCACTGGAGGTTTTTAAGAAAATATTGGACAACATTTGTCTAAAATGTTATAGGTTTTTTTTGCTTGAGCAAGGGGTAGAAGACCTCCAAATTTCTTTCCAACTCTGTTATTTTGTTATTTCTGTTATTTTAGATCTAACGTGATCTATTTATTGTTCTCAGTTTGTGCAATGATGATTGATTATGTGCCATCAAGTCACTGTCAACTTTTAATGACCACACTGATATATTTTTCAACTTTCTTGCATGATATGGTTAGAGCATAAATGTAAAAGTACAAACAAAAAGAAATATGTTTGAAAAATGTGTTACAATGTGATCTAAAATTAGAGCATGAAAATCAAAATTCTAAGAAATATAGGAATAAGAACCAGGCAACAGCCAATCAAATGAGCAAATGGAAACAAACTTTGAAAGTTAAAGAGATGATGAAATTAAGGGTTTGTAATGCCTTATAGAAAGAAAATAGGGAGAAATTATAGCTATATATTGTGCAATACTTTTTTATCTGCACTACTTAGCCAGCCTTTGAAAATTCCCTAGATACTATAAATTCATTTGATGCCATTTGATGTGATTTGGATATCTGCAAATATTGGTTTATATCAGATTTCATAGAGTCCCACTGTAGGAACAGCTGCATATGAATTTCTTATTTATGCTAGTGCAAACACTGGAGTATGCACGGAAATACAATGTCATGGAAGAATCAAACAACATTTCCTGATGTCTCTACACATATGCCCATGCACACAATCAAGGGATAGATAGTCGTCTTGACAAGTAAGCTTTCACACAAACAGATGTTGCCGTAAGTTCTTGTTCAACAAATAAATTCCTTCTGTGCATATAGAGGGCTTATTACCAGCTGCAAGATTGGAAAACATACTCCTGAACATTTGAAACAATATTAATGATGACGCTAGGAGAATCACAGGGTAGCCAAAGGCAGTAGCATTGCCCTGTAAAGTCAAATTAGTTTAATAGTGGTTCATTGTTAAAATATTGCTGTTGTATCAATGATATCTATTTCCTCATTATATTCATTAAGGAGAACAATATTGATAATTTAGATTAATAGATTCTGGAAAGCAATATTCATTATCCCCCCCCCCCCCAATAAGAATAAGATTGATACTTTTCCTAGTAAAGGGCAAGGGAGACAGATGAAACAACTGAAGTGTGCATTGAGTACCATTTCTTGGAATGAAAAAAGTTAAAGAAATGTTTATGACAAATATCATAAATATTATTTGCGGGCAGCAGTAATTAACAACAAAATTCTCATTTGACAGCAGAACTAAGAAATGCAGTCTATAGATATTTATGAGATTTTATACATTTCCGCCCTTCCCATTATGATTATGGTTTTTACATATTGTTGGGAGCATGGCTGTAATGTTCCAATGGTCCTTAATCAGCTTTACAGAATAAGTTTTTAAATATGAAGAAAATATGAATTTAGGACTGTTGGAGGATAGTTAGGGTGATGTTTGTGATCTATTCCAAAGACAAGAGGTGATTAATCCTTTTTTGACCACTATATTTTGATTATTCCTTGTAATTTCTGCATCTATTATATATTTCTTTTGGCTTCTGATATCTTCCTGTCAACATATTAGCCAAAATCGTGCAATTATTCATATGCTAGACTCAGCTTGGAAAGATCCAAGTTCAGATTTTGCTCAGACATAAATAATATTGGATAGAATCAAGATCATGTGAACTGTTAGTACTGCTTTATACTGTCTTGGTAAGACCACACTTAGAATACTGTATCCAGTTTTGGTCACCATGTGAGAAAAAACTTTTTTTTTGAAATTTTTTATTTTATTTTAATTGAACAAAAGCACAAAAAAAGAATCATCCTTCATTACATCTTGTAGAAAGCATGTCGATTGGTTACAAATAACTTTCGTGCATTTCTTCCACAGTCATTACTTATAGTTCATATTAGATTATACACTTTAAATCAAAAATCTTTGTATATCTTACTATTAATGTACCACAATTCTCATTTGTTGCTTGTTTTTGAATACTCTATCTAATTTGCTTTTTAACTTTTGTAATATGTGTTTTTTTTAATGTTGTACGCCGCCCTGAGTCCTTTGGGAGAAGGGCAGCATATAAATCCAATAAACAAACAAACAAACAATTTGACTACAATTATTTGAACATGCTTTTACCTCAAATCATTCATACTTAAAGACACAACCACATAATGGCATTCATTAGCTATTTCAAAAAATCCTCCAATAACATTACACCTTTATAACATCTTTAAATAAAAGTCAATTAATAAAGTTTCAACTCACTGTTTAGAATTTATATCCAAGTTACTTTTGCCAATACCATAGCATGTATATATTGTTAAACAATGACCATTAACATTTCCTTGTCATTACTATAATTGGCTAAAAATCATTTACTATTTATGTCCCATCTCCTCTCATCAGACCCCACCCCCCAAAAAACCTTACACCTTTATAATAAGATCTAAATAAAAATTTGTTACTAAAATTTTATAGGTCTTTTTCCCAAGTCACAATTTGCAATTTATATCCAAATTTCTTTTACTAGATTGCCAATACATTATATATATGTATATGTATATGTATATGTATATGTATATGTATATGTATATGTATATGTATATGTATATGTGTGTGTGTATATATATATATATATATATATATATATATATATATATATATATATATATATATATATATTTAAAGTGTATCCATGATCATTTCCTTATTGTTATTATAGTTAATTAATTGTTAGCGAATAAACATTTGATAACTATCTAAAACAATCCAAGAGTTACAAAATTCCTACTTATTAATCACCAAAATCAACTAATTTTTTGTTATCAACTTTCATTGTCAACCTGTATCTTTCCAGTAACAAAACAGTCTTATCTCTCTTGCCAATTGTGGTGTCAGTCTTCTTTTTATCTCCTTTATAAGGTTTAATAGACTTCTCTCCGCACTTTGTTGCTTGAAGGGTCTCTCAGATAATCTCATTGCCCACCAGTTGCTACTAAAATTAGTTCATCTTTGGTTATCAATCTTGCTTCTGAAAAAAATTATCTTCTTATGTCTATCATCATTAGTATTTTTTTTCTTCTGTGTCCTGGAATCTGGGGTACAGCTCCAATTCGTCGAATTTCCTTTTCCATATTCCCTTCTTTCCACTTTCACCCACATTTGCTCCATTAATAAATTCATCTATTGTCTTATCCTTATTTCTATATCTTCATTCTCCCCTTTAATTTTTGGGGTGCCAACCCAATCATCTTTTGGTGTGAGGAAGACTAGTCTTTCCAACTTCTTCTCAATTTCTCCTTATCCTTCCAATAGATTTTGAATTCCAGCCAAGATATTTTGGAATTTTAAGGTTTCCTCATCTGAATATTAATCCATATTTCCAAAACAAAAAGAAAGAAAAAGAAAAAAAACTAATAGCAACTGCCATTCTAGCCTTCCAGACTTCTTTTATTTTTTATTTTAGATTGACTTGAACACAAGTTCTTTTATGCTCTTCAAAGTAGAAGGGTTCTGTTTTCCCCCCTTTCTTTCCCCTGCCAAAATAGTTCTCAGAGGCATCTGTGAAAACAATTGGTGCCCTTGACTCTTTATCAGTTTCTCTAAACAAGTTGCAAACCCTTCAGCTACAAAGTTAGCGAAGTCAAATAAGGAAAGAAAAGAGATATGTTGTTTCAAAAACCCCAGCCTCTGACCTCCGAGTGGCAGTATGCTAATTTTTCACCTTCTAATATTTATCTCTGGCTTATAGGAAACAAAGTTTTTTAGATTTCTTTTAGTGAGATTTAATAACAAGTAATAGGAAGAATTGTTAAAATAAGGAGGAAGGTTTTAATCCTTTTAATTAAGTCAAAAAATAAAGAAACAAAAAGTAGAAGAAAAAAATCAATCCGTTCACTTTAAGAAAAGAAATGAAAAACGTTGTGAGCACTTCAATCCACAAAGAATAGTTACAAAGAAAAAAAAACTTTCCACAGCAATCCAATTAGGGTTATTTTTGCCTCTCAGTTGTTTTGCTTAAGGATCTAATTTGGCTTTAAAGAAACATTTTTTTGAAGTCTTTAGCAAAATAGAAAAAATACCTCACCAGATGGACTCACTTTCTCTTTTCACTTCCTTCCTTCTGGAGCGTCCCGATTTCATCAGCCTGGGGGCTGCCTGTTTACCGCCAGCTTGAAGCACTTCCCTTGGGTCAATCAGGGACTTTGCAATGTCCCTGAGATTAGCAAGGTTTTGTCTTCCTGATCACCATCTCTACGGGATGGTTTAGGTCCCAATGGCCCGGCCAGCGGCAAAAGTGTCAACAGTGGTCTCGAAGTATAGAGACCACACATTGTGACATTGTGACATGGTTCTTCCTTCTCCATGAGAAAAAAACTTTTGAGACTCTAGGAAGAGTGCAGAGAAGATACCAACTTACTTAACAATATCAACTTACATAGACTTATATATCCCTTCATGGTACTTTACAGCACTCTCTGGGCGGTTTACAATGTCAACATACTGCCCCCAACAATCCGGTTCCTCATTTTACTGACCTTGGAGGGATGGAAGGATGAGTCAATTTCTAACCCATCAGAATTAAACCACAGGCTGTGTGCAGAATTGGCCTGCAGTACTGCATTCTAACCACTGTGTCACCAGGAGCTTCAAAGATAACTAGGGGACTGGAGGGTAAAACATATGCTGAATATGATTGCAGGAACTGGGTATATCTAGTCTGACAAAGGGTGACATAATGAGGGGCTGTCACAGAGAAGAGGGGATCAACTTATTCACCAAAGCACATGAGAGAAGGACAAGAAGTATCAAATTGAATCTTACCAAGGAGAAATCCAAACTAGAATGGAGGAGAAATTTCCTGTCAGTGAGAATAATTAACGGCTGGAATAGCTTGTCTCCAGAAGTTGTGAATGATCCATCAGTAGAGATTTTTAAGCAGAGATTGGACAGTCATTTCCCTGAATGGCATAGAGTCTTCTGCTTGAGCAGAGGGTTGGACTAGAAGGCCTCCAAGGTCCCTTTCAACTCTGTTATTCTGTAATTATAGTTAAAATTGTCCCACTTATTATTATTTTTCAATTCCCCCTTCCTCCCTTTTTAAATGGAACTTGTTGTCTCATTTGGATTTAGTAACAGAACGGGAAAATACTTGATGAATGTATAATGAATAGAAACTCACTCACATATCAATCAGTTGCATTGATTATCTGGACATTGAAGCAACAATAATCAGACTTTGTTAAGTGTAGAATTCAGTTTTTGAAGTGAAATAGACTAAATACACCCTGTGCAGTAAATACACACACCACCACTCACATCCACAGACATATAAGATGTGCCACCAATAACAAGGCAGCACCTATAAGTAACACTAATTAGATCTGCACCTTGGATGACCCTCGCTTTTATATTGTTGAGGTTGTAAAAGAAATTAGCCATTAGCTTGCACCCTTTTCAGTGATCTCTTGCCATTGTTTTCCAGCAGCGCCATTATTTCCCTGAAGAGATTACTCAGAGCCATAATGTTATGTTTATAAAAGGGTACTTAAAGTGTTCACTTTAATTGGGGAGGAAAAGTCATTCTAAGGCAGCCCAGCTCTGGAAACTGGTTTTCTGTCTAAAATGACCATGTTTTAATTTGCCTCTGGTGTCTTTTTTATATTGAAAAGAGCATGTTTGGAGAGATGAAATACAACTGGAATGGTAGCCATGGAATTGTCATTGGTGCCTGGTTAGCCTTAAGGTTCCACAAACTTCTCTTCTTTCAGAATGAAAATGGCATTTTGGAGCTATAATTTTTTGGTTATTTCCCCCAAACTACGTAATAGGAGTTGGGGGGAGTTTATTGTTCTGCTTTTCTTTTAACAAGGAAAGAGAGATCAGCCTGACACACACAGGCAAAACATATGTATGATATGTGGGATCACAGTACTATGGACTTGGCAAGTAACCAACTTAATTCAGTGGAATTTCCTTCTAGTAGTTATAAGTAGACTGCTACAGGTATTCAGTCTGGTTTTCTCTGAATTATTGGACTTAAACTCTCACCTGCTCTAAATATGGCCAGTAGCAAGGGATTCTGGTAGTTGTAGTCCACAACTCATTGAGATCTGCAGGTTTCCTGTTAGAGCTACTTGTAAATATGATGATTGACAAATCTTTCTTAAATTAGGCAACAGAACTTAACTGCCACTAGGGATACCTTTCTGTTTTCAAATTTAAAGGGAGATAAAAAATGATTCAGTTAAGGTAAAATACCCCAAGTGTTAATTTATTATGGCTGATGGACTTTTCCATTCTTCTCACCCATTTTCTATTTCCAGGGAAGGAGAAGTCCTAAGCAGAAGTTTGTGGGTAATATCAACAATAATGGATGAATTATGTGGCATCTGTTAGATTAAGTGTAAGTACCCATCAAGTACCCATGCGAATGCAGTCACATTTGCGAACCAGTAAGCAATGGTAAGTGAATCCCACCACTGATCAGTAGGGGCTTCTGTCAAAGTTTTCTGCTTTCAATTTCTTTTCCAAACCTTATTTTACTTCTTTCTGTATCAATTAAAAATGTGAAAAAACAAGTTTATATTAAAAAGTTGCATGTTATGAACTGCTTTCCTATTACAGTTTTGCAGATATTTCACAAAATATATTTCTCACGTAAGCTTTTCTCCAAACCCTTTTGCAAGCATCGTTTTATTGGTAAGCCAGATCATAAAATAGGGAGAAATGTGAATTTTAGAAACAGAAATTTCATTTTAAGTCCTTGACTTATGACCAAAATTGAACCCAAAATTTCTAAGTGAGTTTTGCCCCATTTTGCAAGCTTTTTTTGCCACATTTCTTAAGTGAATCACTGCAGTTGTTAAATTTGTAACACAATTGTTAAGTGAATCTGGCTTCCCCATTGTCTTTGCTTCTCAGAACGTTGCAAAAGATGATCAAATGAACCCAGGACTCTTCAACGGCCATAAATATGATCCAGTTGTCAAGTACCCAAGTGACCATGGGGATGCTGAAATGGTCATAAGTGTGAAAATGGCCATGTCACATTTTCAGTGCTGTTGTAACATCGAACGATCACTAAATGAACTGTTGTAAGTTGAGGATTACCTGTACCTGAAACCTTCTTAGCTACCATGAACTGTGTACAGGCAATGCCAGTGGCTGACATAATATAACCTTGCATACGCTAACAGGTCCCATATATTCGCTCATGGTATGTACAAGGGACAGATTCTTTTGCCAATAGGAGCGAAGATACGGTTTTCCTAACTTTTATTGTTACCATATTACTTTCAAAATCCTTGGCTCCTTGGCAACATTTAAAATGCAATCATTAGCAACTATTTTAAATGTTGCTCACATTGATATGCTCTTGTTGCAACCGTCTGCAGGGTGTCTTTGCTATCTGTCAATAATGCCAGATTTGTTTCTAACAAACCATATGTTAAAGCCTCAGGGTAGTTAAAGGCAGTAACCTCGCTGCCAATGGTGTGCAACGATATTCTAAAATTTCACAGCCAATTGTGCTAATTAAAAGAGTGGGGAAGGAAACCTGAGTGATGGGGAGAGAGAGAGAAATCATCAT
This sequence comes from Thamnophis elegans, assembly GCF_009769535.1. NCBI lineage: Eukaryota > Metazoa > Chordata > Lepidosauria > Squamata > Natricidae > Thamnophis > Thamnophis elegans. The sequence continues at coordinate 73,332,679 of NC_045544.1, read as the reverse complement.
TTCTATACAAATACTGTAAAGGATGCTAAGCACTGAGGGCAAATCCAACTGCCCAACTGTCTTCAAATGTTTCTAATGGTGTAAACAGAGCCTGCCTTTATCTTCCCTGTGTTCACAGCCTTGTACAAAGCAAGCATACTAAGAGATTAAGTGCGTTGCTTACACTCCTCAGTTTGATAAAACATTTGTGGGGCAACACTCAGAATTTTACTTCTTTAAGTTTTGTCTTGTATGTGCAGCCTTCTCCCCCACCCTTATATTGAATTCAACAATATTTCTACAGATGACTGCAGGGAAGGGATTGCCAAGAAAACAATTCCCACTGGAAAAATTAGCTGATTGATCACATAGCCAACTCAGTTAGCCAATGGGGAAAGTGTCCTAAGGTGTTTTTTCCAACCAGTTGAGCCAGGTAACCCATACCCAGATTGCTGGCTTCTGACCATGTTTAGCAGCTAGAAGCCAGCAATGTACAATGAGCTATGGAAGGAAGAAGGAAGGTTCATGTGTGTCCTCCTTGAAGTTTTTAATTTATTATTTTTATGGTAAACAAATATAAGCACATTAACATAAATTCAAGATGCATGAGAAGAAAAGAAACGTAGAAAATACAAACCTCTGGTGTTGTTCATCCATCATCATCGATGAAGCTCTCACATCATTTTGTTAAATCATGTTAAGACTAGATACATGTCCAAAGATGACTGATCAGGTCAGTTTGGACATGGAATGTTATTGCACATTTTGGACAGACATGTATAGGCCCTGCAGTTGTTGTACTGGTGGTTTTGGTCTTATGCAGCACACACTTATGCTTATTTATTTTGTCAATTTCTATAGACACCCAACTCAACCAAGTGACTCTGAACATCTTACTATTATAAAATTATAAACAATTTTTAAAAAAAACATTAAAACATTAAAAATATCCACAACATAAATACATGCAAACAGAAGCCATGATGATAAATTATTTATGCTGCTTCAGCAGGATCCCTTGCTTTGTAAGCTCTTTGTGTATGAGAATATACCAGGTAGGGCAATTTATGCCCGCATTTTTCAGGTGGATGAATCTTTATCAAGTAACTTCATGGAGGCCTTTAGTCTGTTCTTGTAATGTTTCTTCTGCCCTCCATGCAAGCTTCATTCAGCAGAAAGTTTCCAAAAAGGAGCTACTTAGTTTCTGTAGAGATTCTCAGTCATCCAGGTCATAGTTGTCCCAAAGGTGCCTTTTCAGGAGGCAACTGGAATTTCTTGGTTTTTTTCCTTTTGGAAGATGTTTCTAGATTACCAGACAAATCTATATACCAGCTGTCTGCAAGGAACATAAATCCTTCCATTCCCCACTATCCTGTAATGGAAGGTAATCCTCTGACTATCCTGTCAGAGCTGAAGAAGCTTCTGGATGAGAAGTGAATGTCTTCAAAAGAAAAAAAACAAGAAGTCCAGTTGCCTCTTGAAAAAGCACCTTTGGGACAGCCATGACCTGGATGACTGAGAATCTCTACAGAGTTTTAGGCTATACAATTTGGGATGAACACCTTTTAATGGAGTGGGAGTAGGAATGGATTTCCAGAGGAAATATTGCAGACTACAGGAACCAGGACCACTGCCTCAGGTGACCCTGAGGACACAGATAAACCTCAAAGTGCTTCAACAACCCACCAAAAGGATGCAGATTCCCAACTATCTGCAAGGAATATAAATCCTTCCATTACCCATTATCCTGTCAGAGCTGAAGAAGCTTCTTGGATGAGCAAGTGAAACATCTTCAAAGAAAAACAAGGAAATCTAGTTACCTCCTGAAAAAAGCACATTTGGTAGCTACTTAGATATGCACTCATCTAGCATATGAGGGATATGACCTGCCCCATCAGGTCTGTGCTCTCATCACCCGTGTGTGGACTGATGGTAGGTGTGCTCTAGATAAAACTTGGGTGTCCAGATAATTTGTTTTGTACATGATGCTACTATTCTGCAAAAATAAGTCATGTGAAATGATATAGGTTGTCTTGCATGCCTTCAATACACAGTCTATATTTAACAGGTCTACAGAAGGATAATGAGCACCAGGAAACTGCAGACCTTCAATTTTTTTACTGAGATGATTCCTTGATGTTGCCCATACAGTGCAGTTCAATACTAGAAGCAGAGGTTGTCTTTGCTGTTCTGCAGTTAGCTTAGTTCTCAATTATAGTCACTTTTTGGGAAAGGGTACTCTACCAAGGTAAGTAAACTGGTTCAGTGCCTATAGTTTCTGTCCTTTGATTATGATTGGGGTTCTGTGTACAGTACATGAGATTCAGACTATTGCAGGACCACAGGTTTTTTTAGATATTCATGATAAGCCTAAAGCTGACATAAGCCATGGAAAATGTATCCACACTAACATGTACCTCTGGTTCTGAGCCAGCATTTTAAGGGCCAATCATCAGCAAAGAGGAACTTCTCAAAACAGTTCCCTTCACTTTGGTGGTAGCTTGAAATCTCCTCAGGTTGAAGAGTTTCCAATTCAATTGTACCTGTAGCTGATTACAGCATCACGATTCTGGAAGGCATCATTCAAAAAAGCAGTAAACATCATGCTGAAAGTGTGGGTGTGAGCACACAACCCTGTTTGATGCCATTAGTGACTAGATATGATTATAGAAGTCTCTGCTGTCCAACTCTCTCCAACTCTCCAACAGATTGAAAATGATGCTTCAAATTTGGAAGAGTACATACCTCGCCTTAATAAGGGATATTTCTCCTTTAATTCCTTTAATTTACAGGTCAAGATAATCATTATGTTTTCATTAAAATTGAATTTTTTAAGACAATACAATCTTTATATATTAAAGGAATTTTACATCCTAGGAGCCTCTCAATAATGATCATATGGAGCCACAAAAAGATTATAAATTACCATAGCTTCAATCATGTAGAAATATTAGAGCTTCAGCAACACAGCCTCTATACCAATTTTAAGAATTTAATAATTACTGTTTAGGACAGCCCAAAGGAACAATCTCAAAATTTATAGAATATTACTGCAATTAGAAATATGGCCTTAAAGGAAGTTTAGGATACTGATGTCAGTAATCTCGTATGGGAGATAAATTGGCAGGAAATTATGGAAACCAGATGGATTCATCTCAGCTTCAAGAACTGCAGCAGAAGATTATACATTGCTGACATATGACTCCCTTTCAATTGGCACATATATACATCATAAATTATGCCTTCCAAATGTTGAAGAGGTTATTGAAAATGGTCTTTGTGGTGGTCATGTGATAAAGCTATAATTTTTGGCTTAAATTTTTGGAGAGATAAGTAACATCACTTAACCAAGAATTGAATCCTTCCCAGAGTTCGACTTACTGCATTCACTTACAGGAACAAACTTCAAGCTTAAAATAAAGAACTTACTATCAATTTAATCTATTTGCTATCTATTTTGGCAGCCAAAATAATAATTGCACAACATTGGAAATCTACATACATAATATTTATATGCAGTTTAACAAGGTGACTTCAATTTCCACATTACACAAATAAATCACAGATAAAGTTAACAATAATGAGACATCAGAGGCAAAGAACCACAATTTTATCAAATCTGGATGGATTTTATGATTTACCTCAATAGCAATAGAATTTAATATGGCATACTTTATGGTCAATTTGTAATTGAGAAAGCAGTGTCTGGAAGAAGAGAGCCTCATATTTTCCTTCCTTTCCAGAAATCTGATCAGAATCTCTTGAGGTCAATGGACAAGATTTCTTATTCACCGGTGACCATGCTTGCCCTAAATAGAACCCAACAATTTTGAAAGGAGGACACTAGGAATCAAGAATCCTTATGTCCATCTCCCTTTCAATAATATATTCTGAATTACTAGGTTGGAGAAATGAGGAAATGATACATCCAGGGAAAAAGTGAGTATTTACATGTAATAGTACATGTGGTGGGTGTGCTTGGAAGTGGGTACATTTGTGAACATGTTCTTTTAGATATCTAAGAAACACCTAGCCCATGCACCTCTCATGGTAAAATTTTGGCCCAACCATGGATGCATAAGACCAAAATAAGAATTAGCGTACCTAGCAAGAAATGTTCAGGTTATTCCTTAGTTATCTGACTTTCCTTGGATCCTTCTGTATTAAAACTTCTCTCACTTAACCTGGTTTGTCCTGTTAAGTTGCTCATGTTCTTTTGCTTGGTTTTGTATAATAGCTTTCTTTTGGAAATCCTGGAAATAATGCAAAAGGAAGGATTGCAGGGGGAAGAACTTCATATAATTCATAACATTGGTAATCAGGACCCCGCCCTGCCACCAGTTCTCTCGTTTAGGGCTCCTATAATTGAGCTGCCAAACTCCATAACCACTATGGCATAACTAAGAAGCATATAGGACATAGTAACTCCTTGGTTGGCCATCTAGCATTCGTCTGAATTTGACCCGTTCAATACATGTTTCACTATGGGACTAGGTTGTCGTTTCTGTTCCTTCAGACTTAGAAAAAAACTGAGGACTGTGGCGGACTAGGCCTGTGGGGTTAACTTTATTTTCTAGAACGAGAGGGCCAGAACCTGGCATGTATTACTGAAACCTGGCTGGGCCCGGGAGGGAGGAGTCCCCCTCGTAGAGATGTGCCCAGAGGGCTTTCAGCGTGCTCCATCAGCCGCGAGCTCAGAGAAAGGGGGGGGGTGTGGCCATTGTTATCCGAGAGTCTCTAGTACCTCATAGGATCCCTGCTCGGAGCTTGTCGGGTGTGAGTCCCTGCTGGTGAAGTTGGACCTCAAGGGTCAAGTGGGCTTGCTGTTAACGTACCTGCCCTCCCAACACGTATTGCATCTCAGCCCTTCCCTCGCTCCTCGAGTAGGTAGCCGAGCTGGCAATTGAGTTCCCCAGGCTTATGGTTCTGGGGGATTTCAATTTGCCTTCGCTCGGTGAACACTCTGATGGAGCGCAGGAGTTCATGGCTTCCATGACAGCCATGGGCTTGACCCAAGTAATCCGAGGCCCAACCCACTGGGCAGGTCACACGCTCGACCTCGTATTTCTCTCGGAGCAGTGGACTTGTGATCTTGGTCTGAGGGGTAGTGAGATCTTACCCCTGTCATGGTCAGACCACTACCTACTGAGGCTTGACTTTTGGAGACCAAACCCCCACTGTAGGGAGGAGGAACCGACCAGATGGTTCCGCCCCAGGCGACTTATGGACCCGTTGGGTTTTCAGATGGAGCTTGGGGTCATTCCTGATACTCTCGCCCGCAGTCCGGCGGAGACTCTGGTTGCTGCTTGGAATACAGCAGCGACGGGAGCTCTTAACCGGATTGCGCCTTTACGGCCGCTCCGAGGCAGTGGATCCAGGAGGGCCCCTTGGTTTACTGAGGAACTCCGGGAGATGAAGTGCCGAAAGAGACGCCTAGAGCACCAATGGAGATCCAGAAAATCCGAGTCGGACCGAGCACTTTTTTTTTTTTAAACAGAACTTTTTTATTTTTCTTTAAAAAAAAACACAAATATCTCATCATTTGTCAATCATTAAGACATTGAAGTACAATTTTTTTTTGTTGTGTGTGCCCCTCCCTCCCTCCACCCCCCCCACCCCCCCTCCTCCTTCCCCCCCCGACTTCCCAGAACCCGTACATGGTATGGATTTTTAACTAACACAGTCTAAAATCTATTGAGAAAAAAGAAATAAAGAAATTAATGACATTCTAGATTGACCTTAGCTTCTTCTTACTGAACTGACTTTTAACAGTTTAAATCATTTCTGATCTTAAGCATAGGCTAACTGGAATTTCTTAGTCCCGTATTTATTTTGTATATAGTCAATCCATTTTTTCCAGTCTCGTTTATATATCTCATTTGAATGATCTTTGAGATATGCCGATATTTTAGCCATCTCGGCTAAGTTTGTTACTTTCAATGTCCATTCTTGGATTGTAGGCAAGTCTTCCTTCTTCCAATATTGCGCCACCAACAGTCTTGCTGCAGTTATCAGGTGCAGAATCAAATTAGTCTCTACCACTGTAAAGTCAGTACATATACCGAGTAAAATAACTGAGGAATAAACTTTATCCTTCTTTTAAAAACATTTTGCATGACCCACCATATTTTTATCCAAAATGCCTTAACCTTTTGCAGGTCCACCATATATGATAATATGTAGCATCGAGAGAACCACACCTCCAACATTTAGGCTGTACATTCGGATACATAGAAGCCAACTTTTTAGGATCTAAATGCCATCTATAGAACATCTTGTAAAAATTTTCTCTCAGATTTTGAGCTTGTGTAAATTTCACATTTCTTACCCAGATTCTTTCCCATGTATCCAACATTATTGGTTCCTCAATATTTTGAGCCCATTTTATCATACAATCTTTAACTAATTCTGTTTCCGAATCCATCTGTATTAATACATTATATATCCTCTTTATATGCATTAAGCTTTGATCTCTTATTTGTTTAAACAGATTATCCTCAACTTGGATAAAACCAATTTTTTGATCTATTTTCCACCTAGCCTGTAATTGCCCATACTGAAACCATGTTTGAACTACCTTCTCCTCTTTTAATACCTCTAAAGATTTTAATTGTAATACCCCCCTTTCCGAGGTAAGAAGCTGTCTGTAAGTAATTCTGTCCTGTTTTTGTGCTGTATTCATATTTTCAATTGTGTGTCTAGGAATTGCCCACATGGGTATCTTGTCATTAATTTATATTGGTATTTCTTCCAAACCCGCAATAAAGCATTTCTTAAAATATGACTTTTTAAAATTCTTATCCAATTTTTTGTTGAATAACAGGTAAGCATGCCAACCAAATACCAGATCGTGTCCCTCAATATTCAATATTCTATCATTGGTTAAATAGACTGAGCACTTTTAACATCCAGCATCAGAGGTTACATCCGGGCAATTAGGACGTCAAAAAGAACATACATTGCCTCTCTGATTGCTTCCGCTGAGTCGTGCCCAGCCGCCTGTCAGGATAACCCGTTCCCTCCTAAATAGGAGGGATACGAGCGATCCTTTGCAGGGCAGAGCTGAGGACTACGTCTAATTCCTCGCGGATAAAGTTGCTCGGTTCGCATGGACCTGGACTCCAATCCCGCAGAACCAGCTGAGGCACCAAGGATAATCTGGTAGGACATCACTGGATTGGATTTTCAAGCTGTTACCCCTGAGGACGTGGACAAGGCCATGAGAGCTGTAAGTGCTCCACATGTGTACCTGGACCCGTGCCCTCCTGGCTGGTTGTTAACAGCAGGGAGGTGACACGGGGCTGGATCCAGGCAGTTGTTGCTGCCTCCCTTCGGGAGGGGGTCTTTCTCCCCGCATTAAAAGCGGCGGTCGTGAGACCCCTCCTGAAGAAACCATCTTTGGATCCAGCCGTCCTAAACAACTATCGTCCCAGTCTCCACCTCCCCTTTGTGGGGAAGGTTGTTGAGAAGGTGGTGGCCTTTCAGCTCCAGCGGTCCTTGGAGGAAACCAGTTACCTAGATCCCTTCCAGTCCAGCTTCAGGCCTGGCTACAGCACAGAAACCGCTTTGGTCGCGTTGATCGATGATCTCTGGAGAGCCAGAGATGGAGGCCACGCCTCCATCCTAGTACTCCTTGACCTCTCTGCGGCTTTCGATACCATCGACCATGGTATCCTTCTGCGACGACTGCGGGAGGTGGGGGTGGGAGGCGCCGTTTTGCGGTGGTTCTCCTCTTACCTCTCGGACAGGTCGCAGTCGGTGTTAGTTGGAGGGCAGAGATCGACCCCTAGGCCCCTAACATACGGGGTGCCGCAGGGTTCGGGTCCTGTCCCCCCTCCTCTTTAATATCTACATGAACCGCTGGGTGAGATCATTCGACGGCACAGGATAAATACCACCAGCATGCGGACGATACACAGCTGTATCTGTCTGCCCCGTGCCAACTCAATGAAGCGATGGACGTGATGAGCCTAGGGCCTCGAGGCTGTTAGGGACTGGATGGGGGTTAACAAGCTTGTACTCAATCCAGATAAGACCGAGTGGCTGTTGTGCTTCCCTCCTACCAATTGGCCAAGTGTTCCATCTCTCAGGCTGGGGGGGGTCAAATAGTTACACCCCTCAGATAGGGTCCGCAACTTGGGAGTCCTCCTGGACCCACAGCTGACTTTTGAACACCATTTGTCAGCTGTGACCAGGGGGGCATTTGCCCAGGTTCGCCTGGTGCACCAGTTGCGTCCCTACCTGAACCGGGAGGCTCTCACAACAGTCACTCGTGCCCTTGTGACCTCTAGGCTGGAGTACTTCAACGTGCTCTACATGGGCTGCCCTTGAAGAGTATTCGGCGACTTCAGCTTGTCCAGAATGCAGCTGCGCGAGCAATCGTGTGTGCACCTCGATTCACCCACGTAACATCTATCCTCCGCGAGCTGCACTGGCTTCCTGTTGATCTCCAGATTCGCTTCAAGGTGCTAGTTGTCACCTACAAAGCCCTTCATGGTATTGGATCTGGGTACTTGAGAGACCGCCTACTGCCAATTACCTCCACTAGACCAATAAGATCCCACAGACTAGGCCTCCTCCGAATTCCATCAGCCGCCCCAGTGTCGACTGGCGACTACCCGGAGGAGGGCCTTCTCTGTGGCTGCTCCGACCCTGTGGAACGAACTCCCGTGGAGATTTGTACCCTCACCACCCTCCAGGCCTCCGCATAGCCCTTAAAACCTGGCTGTTCCGACAGGCCTGGGGCTAAAGATCTGCAGCCCCACTTCAAAATGGTATGATTGTTGTGTTTTTAGCTGTGTATGGTTTTTTATGTTTTGTAATGCTGTTTGTTTTTCCCCTCCCCTTGAATTGTGAGCCGCCCTGAGTCCTTCAGGAAAAGGGGCAGCATACAAGTAAAGTAAATTCAAATTCAAATTTGTCTCAATGGATATTTTGCAATGCAGAGATGCTATGATTTGCATAGTGTCTTCCTTTTTTTAACCAGTGCTCTAGGCATCACTTCTACCACTTCCCTGGCACCAGGGCTCAGCAATGAAGGCCATGCAGTTTGTGCCAGCACAATTCCAAACCAGGGCTAAGAAAAATGCCCATGGGGGGCAGCAGGGAAGGAGAGGAGGATATAAGAAATTCCAAGTAAAATCTATGAATGACTTAAAGTCAGATGTTTGAAGTTGAATATCTTGACAGATAAACAACAGAAAACCTAAGGCCTTAAACCACTTATCTGTGAAACTTGGAAAAGAAGAGGAAAACTGCAGGGGGAAATGCAAGTTTTCACTGTGAGCTTTTATTAACAGTATAAAGTAATTATTGCCTACTTAAATGAAACAAGCAGAAATTCCTCTGAGGACTGAGGTGTTGACAGCTTCTTAATTGATTATGATTACTCACCTTTTAGATTTGAGTAAATGTATTTTCATGTACCATTAGTTACCGCTACTTTAAAACCAGGGCATTAGTCTCCATTTGAGCTGAAAATCAAATACTCAATTAATGAATTAGACTAAATCATTCCTGGAAGAAAAATGAAATACCCCTGACAGATAGGATACTGGCGCCTTAGATAACAGGTCCTTCATTAAAATCTGCAAACCTGGGGTTCTCTTCTTCTGACTTGTTAACTGTGTTTTGGTATGGGAAGGAAATGTTTGCATGCTAGGTTGTTGTCCTTTCTATGTGACTACTCTGCTACAGTATTGATCAACTTATTTCTTGCATGGTAGCTTACTAACACTCTACCTTTCATGGTTGGCCACATTCTTTCTTCTGTAGTCTTATCTTGTAGTCCATGTCTGGTATGTTCTGCAGTGATACACACAACAGTAGATTGGTTTTAGACATCTACACAAAGATTAAATCCAAGGGAAGATTCAAATGTGTGTATTAACTTGCCTAGGAAGTAATTAAGCTTTCATTAAGATAGACAATGTTTAATATATTTGGGAAGATAGAGCAGTTTAGAGCAGATGATGTAACATGGAGGGACAGAATATTTTTATTTTCCTAGGTCTATTAGTGAGAAGCTGGGGGAATTTTAAAATGAATCCTACTGTTTCAAGGATTACATTATGGTTTTCACAATGGTTCTGATCTCCAGTGCCAGAAGTTATTCTGAGTTTGAAGGCATTTGGCTCTTAAAAGTCCAGATAGCCTACCCCTTACTTTATAATATCCAATCCTGCTAGGCCTTCAATCAGCATGGACGTACAATATCAGGAAAGCAAATTCTGCCTCCATTAAAAGTGTTTCTCTGTTTTATAATTGACTCCATAAGCTCCCATGCTCCTTGAAAAATAGAAGCTGGACAGATGTAATTTCATCACAATCTAAATGTTTACTGCTACAGACAGAGACAAGGGAAAATAAAAGCTGCAAAGAAATAATAAGAATCACACAGAACATACTGCTGTTAAATATTTACTTAACTTCCTTCTATATTTCCTTACTGTTTTCCAAACCAAGTCTTGACCTTATCTTAAACTTCAGTTATTATTGTGATAGTTTAGTCTAGTCCAGGTTAACTGATTGTTAATTTTATTTTCTAAGAATTTGCCCCGCCGATTTTTGTAGGAGTGGTCTTAGAGGGCTGTTTACTGTTAGCTTGTTTGGAAGGTCCTTGATTGGGCATTGTTTACTTTTTGATTGTTGGTCTGATGGTAATCTTGGTGTTAATCTATGCTCATCTATGTGTTGATTCTGGTGGGGAGATGTTTTAGTCTTTTTGTTTCTTTTTTGGCTTGCTGATTGTCTCTTTTTCACAGTATGTAATGTTGTTTATGTCTATCTGTTTATTGATGGCCAATTTCTCAGAGTGCCTGGCTTCTAGGAATTCTCTAGTGGTTTTGGACTTGGCTTGGTCTAAGATGGTCATGGTTTCTCAGTTGAAACTTTGGGTTAAATCTGTCCATATGTTGTAAATTTAAGGAATTTTCTTCATGTTTTCTGACTGCCAGTTTGTGTTCATGGATGTGTTCTGCCTGTTTGTCCTATGTAGTGTTGCAACCTTTACATTGTATGTTGTAGATGATTCCTGTTTTTGGTGGGGAATAGCTACTGGGTCTTTTACTTACTGTGTTGACCCCTGAAACAAGTGCTTAGCCTTATTTTCAGGGAGGTCTCGTTTTTGGGGGAGGGTTTATTTTAGAACATACACTCAAAAGCCCGATCGGGTTTATTATCCGGGGAGGTCTTATTTTCAGGGAAACAGGGTAGGATATTTTGGAAGGCTTTGCGTGCTACATTGATTCTGTGAGGTTGTCTGTTAGTGGTTTTTGAGATGTTTTTGATGCATGGCAATGTTACCCTTCAAGCAAGAAAACAACTAAGCTCAGAGAGCACGAAGGACTATTTAAAAATAACTATGTTTTTATAAAAGTGACATTCAAGAAATGTTATTTCCCACTGTTTTAGGAAAAACCATTTGTATAAGTGTATATTAAGAAAAAATTGACAAAAATATGTACATGTAGAATAATGCAAACTGAAAATGTTTGTGAATATTTATGATATTTATGATAGCAAATATTTGAAATTTAGAATGGTTCTGTTGAGAGATAATAAACAAGCTGCACAGAGCATTTCCATTGTAGCGACATCATAGTTTTATACAAAGGCATATTTTTAATGGTATAATATTCAAAAACTTCCCTTTTTTGAAGCATCAAACTGAGTCACTGTTTCATTGAGCCAGCCACCATGATCATTATTAATTTTTCTTATGATATCAGGCAAGAGACTGCATTATTATGCTGCAATGCATGTTTTGTCATTTTTTCAGCATTGTGGTCCATATCTAATGCCTATTTTGGCTCACTGAAAGATTCACAATGCTAATGACTAATATCATGAGTATTATGGGGAAATTAGAGGCTCAGCTCATAATTGCCATCTTTTGCCATCGTGACAGCCCACAAACAATCAGAAGTTTTCAGAAGGCAATTTGTTGAATTTCAAACCTTGTCAAGATAGATAGATAGATAGAGATAGATAGATAGATAGAGATAGATAGATAGATAGATATCGATATCGATATCAATATTGATATAGATGTATGTATGTATGTATACACACACACACACACAGACACACACAGACACACATTCATATACATATACACTGTATGTATCAGAGGTGGGTTGTGACCAGTTCGCACCAGTTCGTGTGAACCAGTAGTGGAAATTGAAACTGGGTTGCCAAACTAGGAGGGACGGCAGGCTTGCCACGCCCCTGAACCGGTTCCACAGTTGCCATGGCATGTTTTTTCACATTTTTAATGTTCTGCGCCTGCGCAGACCTATTTACAGGAAACCGTGCACATGCATGGACCAAATCATGGGTAGTAACACTGGCAAAAACCCACCTGATATGTGTGTATAAAGAAACCGAAAAAGCAACCAGTACTTCATGTCAAAAGCTGCATCCATGTATTTATGTTACATATATCCTGCTTTTCTATCAATAATAGTAACCAGTAAAGCTGACAGAAAAAAATAAATAAAATCACAATGTAAAAAATTAAAATTCAATTTTTGTCACAATATATATCTGTACGGTATAAATTACTCAACTAAAATCCGCCTCAATACTAAACCTTATCAGCATGGAGGGACATGACAATATGTTCTGTTTATTTGTTTGTTTACTTGCTTGTATGATGTCTTTGTATACTGCTTTCTGTTATGGCAAATCTGGGCATCTGACCAAAATGTGGATATGGCAAGAAAGAAAGTATATGAAACCTCAGCAATCCCATAAACTCCTCTCAATTAATTTCCTTCTAATTAGACATTTATTTGTACTATGATATTTGTTCATACTGTAGATGATCACCAAGATCTTCTAGTAGACATATCTATTCTAATTTAATCACTAGAAGACTGGTTAGATCAATATTATACTATTATTATACAATATAATATTACATATTATATAATTTTGTTGTATTTAAGTACAATGACAATAAAAATTATACTTACTCCCCTGTAACTCACCTCTGTATTAAACCTGACAATATTCGTGATTTTCTTCCAGATTCATCACTGTGACATAGAAGACCTCAGGCCTTCATGGAAAATCAGAAAATACCAGGGACGTGCAGTCAGGGGAGGCAGGAGAGGCCAGAGCTCACCACTGTCATCATGAAAAGAAAAAATGTAAAAGGAAAAAGGCAAGAGCTGAGGTCAGGCTGAGCTAGTTGCTGCCAGAGGTCACCCATGGATGACTCTGCTTAGTGCTTAACTGTTAAAAAGCCTCTAAAAAAGTGCCCCTCTATGGGAGGAGGCAGAAGAACGAGTGCCTCATCTAGTCTGACTTTTTATGATCACTGTGAGCAGAGTTAAGCAAGGGTTAAAAGGCAAAAAATTCCTGACAAGATGAGGCACGTCATTCTCCTGCCTTCTCCTGTAGAGGGGCTTTTTAGAAACCTTTTTTAAACAGTTATAGCAGAGTCATCCACTGTGACCTCGGCATGCAACTAGCCCAGCCTGACCTCAGCTCTCGCCTTTTTCCTTTTACATTTTTTTTTCATGATGACAGGCAAGAGCAGGGTGTGAAATCCTCTCTGAAACAGCTGGAAAAGGTACATGTGGGTTGGAGAGAGGGGGAGGAATTCAAACTTCATCCTCTGGTGCAACTTTGTGTGTGTGTGTTTGAGAGAGGGGGGAGGGAGGGAGAGAGGGAGGAAAGAGAAGGGAGAAGAAAAGAAAAAGAAAGAAGGAAACTTATTAGACATAGGAGAAAAACAAATGCTGGCACTTTAAATCGGTAACTGAGCATGGCTGGCTGTGGAATTCTGGGAGTTTGAAGTCCACAAGTTTAAAAAAAATGCCTCACCAGCCATAAACCTCACCACGTGTTACTGGAAAATACGTATCCTTTATGAATGAATTGAGTATAGGTGCCAACTATTTTTTGATATGAAAGATATTTTCCACCCATGATAGTGGTAAAAACTTATCAAGTGTGGATAAGAGATTTCAAGATTCATACCTGTTTTTCTTCGAATTCTCATTTCTTTCAACTGCAGATGAAAATGTCTTCATGTAGAAGAAGGAAGAAAAGGGAAGGTGAAAAAATAAAACTGTACTCTAAAAACAATCTAATCATGTAAGCCACTAGCGAAGATTTCACAACATATTTTGTCATTATTTGTATCATAGATTGACTGTCCCTCTACAGCTGTTAAGATTGTCCTCTTAAACTTTGAAAAAAGAAGAAAAATAATAGCCAATGCATGAAATCCACTAGATAGTTAGCAGTTGTTTTTATACTTAAACAGATTTTATGTTTCAATGTAATGAAGAAGTGCGGAGAGAAGATTTTATTTTCAATCCTAACATGTTTAATTAAAGACAGTCATTATTGTAGGGCTGAATTTGAGCAGGACTATACAGTTGCAGCAATTATCTATAATTATACAGCTCCAATCACAGAATAATAGAGGTTTTGATGTCACTAAGCACAATAAGGATAATTACCCTTCCATTATCTGATGGGCACATAATTAACGTTTCCCCTCCAAAATATTCATGGAGCTATAATAATCACACTTTAATAAAGTGTGGTTGTGAATGAACAAAGTAAGTTTTGGATGTGAGGCATAACATCTGAGGGAATACCAGGTATCCACTTGAAGAATTGACAATGGCCATATGGCTATAGGTAATCTGTCATTACCTATAGTCATTTGACTTTTCACAAGTTTCTGATGACTACTTAGTCCTCTTTAGACTGCATTTTCAGGAAGGACAGGCAATGCCATCCATGGATGGTTTCCCAACCAGAGCATGCTGGCCTTCATCATTTGATGAATCACGCAATAAACCTATGGCTACTTATTCATCTCACTAAATCTTAAGAAATTCACATTGAGAATTCAGAAAGGCAGTCCTAGAATAAAAACCATTTATATGACAGATCATGGCTTCACTACAATTAGGTACAATTCTAGTTGTCAGAAGTTTATTCAGGAGGTGGCAATACTGGTCAGGTTTGTCTGGCCTTAAGAGGGTAAGAACAGAAACTTAAATTACTGTAATTGTAAGACTGTAAATTAGATTGGGATCTTTTAAAAATACAGAAAAGACAATGACTGCACTAGTGTATGCACTATTATCTTAAAATCTGCATGGCTATATCCAGTTTATATTTACTTCACTCAAAGGAAAACTTTACTTTTCAAAGGATTTATCCAGGAAAATTCATTTGGACTAGTCATGATTTTTATGCAAGGCATCTATGTTTGCCCACCCATTATATCTGGCTGACTCATATTACCTAAATCCTGCCTAATTAATCTAAGGACTGTTGTACTAAATTTAATAATCTCTATCTTGATCAGACTACCAAATGACTTCAGTTTCTCTTATGAACCTTGGTAAGCAGAATGGATATGGTCAGGATTAATTACTTAATCCATGGGGAAGGAGTTGGCCAAGGAGGAAAGTAGAGCAGTGCAATAACACAACAAAAATACAAAGAGTTGCAGGTGATTTTCTTTTTCATTTTAACAGCTATTGTGTTAGATTTTACCTCTTTTTTCTTTATATCTTGGTTGTTCTCTCTTTATGCTTCAATTGATTTGTATAAATGTCCCCACAACTTCTTTCTCCATGTTATGGAGAGATTTGGGTTCCAGAGAGGAAGTTTGGTTCTGACAACTGTTTTCCATTTGATATTTTACATGGCCAGTTTAATGCGGTAACGCACAGACCAAAAGCTGGGACACTGCAAGTTCTAACCTCATTTTAGGCATGAGAGCCAGCTGGGTGACCTTGGAACAGAGGTGTTGTAAAACACTTTGTGGCAGTATGTAAGTCTACATGCTATTGCTTACTCATGCCTTGGTCATTTCCTGGTTGGACTGTTGTAATGTACTCTAGGTGGGACTGCCCTTGGAGATCATCCAGAAATTACAGGCTCAAGTTAATACAGATCTGTATGCAATATAGGGCACTTCTTGGTTTGCTCATGTTACACCATTGCTACATCAGCTTCACTAGCTCCCAATTTCCTTCTGGGTGCAACTTAAGTTGCTGCTTATTACCTTTAAAGCTCTACATGGAACATTAGCAATAGCAATAGCAATAGCAGTTAGACTTATATACTGCTTCATAGGGCTTTCAGCCCTCTCTAAGCGGTTTACAGAGTCAGCACATTGCCCCCAACAATCCGGGTCCTCATTTTACCCACCTCGGAAGGATGGAAGGATGAGTCAACCCTGAGCCGGTGAGATTTGAACAGCCGAACTGCAGAACTGCAGTCAGCTGAAGTAGCCTGCAGTGCTGCATTTAACCACTGTGCCACCTTGGCTCTCATTGTTAAATCATCCACAGGACCACCTCTCCCTGCAAATATAAGGCCATCCAATTGTTTGGATAGAATGGATACACTGAAAGTACTTTCCTTTAAACATTGCTATCTATAGGGGCAGGAAGGGTGTTCTTTTCATAGTAACCCTTGCCATGTGGAACTCCAGCATGCTCCCACCCTTTTAGCTTTCTAGAAAGCCATTGAGACTTGGCTTTTCCCTGAGGCATTAGAAAACCAAGGTTAGAACCTGCAGCATTGTATAATTCAGTGAACGTAGTTAGGAGCATGTTTTTTTCTGTTGCGTTGGTTTTTTTTTTTTTTTTACTGTTGAATTTTTACCTTTGCTGTTAGCTAACCAGAGTTATGTCCCATGAGATGGGCAGCTTTATAAATATTTTAAAATATTTGTTGCTGTTGCATGCCAACACCCAAATCCAAAGGGAACCAGACATGAAGTTATCTTTATGCATGGGTAGCTGCCCATGTAGCCTTTTGAACCTCTTAAATGTTTCATTTAGTTTGACTAAAAGTGGCTTTACTTCTACTCACAAAATCTTGTATAGCTTCATAACTCAGCAATTAAAGTCAATGTAGCAACGGAAAAGCCAGGGTCTCAGCCCAAGAGTATACTCACATCAATGTATACAAACACATAAGCATCATCATAAATATTTCATAATATCCAATTTATTAGGTTTAGTATGATTGAAACCCTATGCACTGTTATGTGGGAGAAACTGCCAATGAAATTATTGATGTGTGCTTGTGGGTGCACAGATCCACCTTATGAACTGTAACAGGTGTCAATAAGATATTCTCAGTTAGCAGAAATGCAACCTTGCTTTTTAAGTAGAGAATCTGTTTGTTTGTTTGTTTTAAAAGTAGGATAGCATCTAAATTGCTAGGGAAAATAGAAGGCTTATGAAGGTCTTTTCATGAAAAAAATCTGACTTATCTTTATCCACCTCTCCCCACATAGGCTTACTCCTTCTATACCAATCCAATACAAACTATCGTCAAATCAGAAAATTGTATATTCATTTAAATCAACAAAGTTCTTTCAATTATCTAGATCAGTGTTCCTTAACCTTGGCAATTCCAAGAGTTGTGGACTTCGAACTCTTAGAATTCCTCAACCAGTCCAGAGGTGGGTTGCTCCTGGTTTGACCCGGTTCAACCAAACTGGTAGTGGAATTCAGGCCTGGGTCGCAGAACTGGCAGCGACCCAGGCCTGCCATGCCCCCAAACTGGTTCCCTTACCACCACTGGGCACCCGCCATTTTGGTTTTTAATGACTGTGCGTGTGCAGTTCACTGTAAATTGTTCTGTGCATGTACGAAGAACAATTCACATTGAACAGCACCAGGGGTGGGTTCCTGCCAGTTCTAACCTCTTCTATAGAAGAGGTTCCACAAATCTACAGTGCCGTTTAGAACTGGTTCCAGTTCCTTCTCCCCTGCCCGTCCACACATCATCAAGATGAAGAGCGAGAGAAGGAATTCTGGGAGTTGAAGTCCACAAGTCTTAAAGCTGTCAAGTTTGAACACCCCTGGGGGTTTTTTCCTAAAGAGTTAGGGGTGCAGGGGTCTTGTAACTGGACAGCTTTAAGACTTGCATGCTTCAAATGCCAGTTTCTGAGCCAACATTTGGTTTCTAAGCAAGAGCATTGTTAAGTGAGTTTCATCACATTTTACAAGTTGGCCACGCCCACCCAGTCACATGGCTGGCAAGCCACTCCCACAAAGCAGGCCACACCTACAGAAGAGGTTCTAAAAACCCACCACTGAACAGCACACACATTTGCAGCGTGTGTCTGGCACGTGCACAGGTTGTGAACCAGTAGTAAAACCATCAGCAACCCAACCCTGAACCAGTCTGCTGGTTGAGGAAATCTGGGAGTTGAAATTCATATCTCTTGTAGTTGTCAAACTAGAGAAACACTGATCTTAATATTCTACAAAAGTCTCTCAGAATCGCATCTTTGAAAAATATACTTCCCTTCCATCCCAGGGGAGTAATCTCATTTATATGGTGCCTTCATCTTAAACAGGGCTTCTTCATTAGTTTCCTTGCAAGGACAGAAATGCATGAGCGAAGATCGGATGAAGGAGGAGAACTGAAGGGATGTATGTGCATTTTGCTACAAAAGCAAAATCTAATAATTAATCTGGAATACCCATACTAGTTTTCCAATGGTTTTTGCAGAAAGCATCAAGAGAGCTTCTGTTCCCATCCTAAAAGTTGTTGCTGTATTTCTGAGAGTATCTTCCTATGTTTCTCTACACTAGCTTGAGCTTTAAATGCTTTTGAACCAGGACATGAATGTTTGCAATGAAACAGGCAAAGAAATTGGATGCTACATTGTGGGATTCTTTGGTAGATGTGCTCTTAGGCCACTCTTACCAAGTGGCCTAAACCTCTTCTACCCTGCTATTGATAGTCCACTACAAGACTTCGCAAGGGAAACATAAGGAGCAGACCAAATTTTCATTAGAGCTGGCTTTCACTTTCTGAGTCACTCATTCATGGTTTTTCTAATGCCTCCTCCAAATTCTGACATGAGATTGCTTCTACTTTATTACACTGGTTATTGGTTGAGTGCTTTCTCAGAGAATAGATGATTGTTTTTCCCTTTCCTGATATACTTTCTTGATAGCATTACAGTACGTTTGTGAATTACCACTCTGGTTCTTTTGACCATGCTCACACTGCTTCTCCATCTGTCTTCCGTGTTTGTATATCAAAAGACAACTACTCACCCACAGAACGGCCTCTTTTCTTTCGCTTCCTGGACTTCATTCTGGACTTTGAACATTTCTCCTTTATGAGGCAAATTCTATTATGATAATTCTGCAGAATCTGTCATACCAGCAAACTGTTTGTTTGTTTATACATCAGTTAGCACTGATGTCTCTTCTAGTGAATTGCATCATTGCCCTTTCTCTATTAATACTTCTTGCTATCTGTCTGTTCCCCTGGGCTTCAAGTGCCGTCCATTTATGGAACAAAGCATACCCTGTTTGGCCCAGTTTTTAAGCCAGGCAAAGCAGCTGAAAAATGCAACAAGAGGGAGCCCTAGGGGCCCTGCCTTGTACTGCAGTCTGATGATTAAACAATCAATTCAAATGTATGCCATAGGAATCTCCCTTACATTTCTGATCTTGCTTATTATAATACTCCCCCATTTATATTTTCTGCACCAGTTGTTATGACAGTATATGCAACTCTCTCCCATTATCGTTCTTTTCTATATGGCTTCCTTAAAGCAATAATAGTAATAGCCTAAGAAGGCAGGAGGCAAATGCAGCAGAAAACTAAGCGTCAAATAATCACTTCCCCAGACTCTGCCCTGAGTGCATTATGACATGTCATGAGAGAACTTTGTGCAGGTGGTGTACAAAAAGAATCTAGACATGTCTGAGTTTCAATACACAGGAGGTGACAAAGAGTCTCCCTGTGTTTGATGTACTGCGGAGACTTTCGTCTTTCCAATCAGGTTCCATACCAGGCAGGTAATTCTCTTCTGTCAGTATTTATTGAGTGCAATTGTGTCAGGACAGGGTCATGGACAGCAATCTGAAGGGAGGCAGAAGTCAGGAGATGAGCCAGAAGTTAGGACTGAGGAACCAGGAGGGATCAGAGGACAAATCTGAAGGAAGGATTAGAGAGTAAGACAGTAATGGAAAATGGCTGAGAATCCAGGAACACATTGAAGTGTAACCAAACCATATTATTTAAGAAACGTTCGGCAAGAAAAGAAAATGCGTCATACTTTTTTCTGCTCACAACAATCAAATCTCCCACAATCATTTAGTTACCACTGGGTGGGAAAATGTAGCAAAGATCAACTCTGAAGAGGAGGTATTGTTGATTTTCTGCACAATTCACCGACAAGGCAAGTATACAGGGAATGACTAGGAATATCTCAGGAATTCAATTTGTGCAACCTTGTTTCTTCCATGGGAATGGATGAAAAGTAGAATATAGTTATCCACCTGGTTTCACATGCTTTATGAAGCTGTGACATGCATACCTGTAGTGTAGCTCCAGTTCACCATTTGCTTTTGAGGTAAACAAAGGATAGAAAAAGACCTAGTAAGAAAAGATATAGGCTAAGGAAAAGAAGGAGATATAACTAATTTAATTTATACCAACACATTGTATAATGTTTCCAGATCTTTCTGTTTCTGCTTCGCAAACCATTCTTGCCATATATTCAAAACCTGTCTTTTTTCAGTGTGTCTTCTTCCCCTTCCTCAACCCAGTTTGGTCTGGTGGTTAATGCACCTGACTAGAATCAGGAGACTGTGACTTAGCCTTAAGCATGTCTAGCCTTAGGCATGAAAACATACACCAGTCATTCTCTCTCAGGCCAATCCACTCACAAGGTTGTTGTTGTGGATAAAGTAGGAGGAAAGAGGAATGTCAGGTATACTTGCTCTGAGTTATTTATATCAATAACAAAGGCAAAACGTTAAATAAATAAACAAATACATTGTTACATTTATTTATTTGCTCTGAGTTATTTGCAATTCAACCTTGAGATTATGCTCTATGTAGCCAAACTACATCAATGTTCTTTTCAGCAGATCATTACTTTGGTGTTTAAACTGCAATCATTTGGCACCCATTCATCCTTCAACCTACCAGTGTTAGCTAATCATTCATCTTATTTAGCTAATCATTCACCTCATTTTCCCATTCAACTGCTACTATCTTAGACTTTGATATATTTATTTTTAGATCCATGCTTTTTTTGTATTATACAACTACCAACATTTGCTGCAAAATATTAAATTTCTGGGTCAGTAAGATAGTATCACATGCATGTATTGTTCCTCAACATGCCATCACCAGAAAAATCTAGATGAGATAGATAGATAGATAGATAGATAGATAGATAGATAGATGATAGATAGATGATAGATAGATAGATAGATAGATAGATAGATAGATAGAGAGATAGATAGATAGATAGAGAGATAGAGATAGAGATAGAGATAGAGATAGAGATAGAGATAGAGATAGAGATAGAGATAGAGATAGAGATAGAGATAGAGATAGAGATAGAGATAGAGATAAAATAACCAAGTTTACATAAAATATCCCTGCCTTACTCTCTGTTCAATGTTAAACCATTCATGAAACATTCCCTATATTCTTATGAATGCTTTACTTCCACCTTATTTCACCTCTATCATATTCAATAACCAACCTTCAACTCTGTAATCTTGTTCCATAGTTCAAGGTTATTCTTTTTTACCATATGCTTGCTCTAAATCAATACATGGCCAATACATTTTCTTTTTTACATTCAAAAGCTAAAAGCTGATGTACCAACCCCCAGCCAAGCATAAAACCTCTCAGCATTTCCTGAATTTTACACCTTGTCTTCTTCTCTCTACTTCTTTCTTTCTTTCTTTCTTCTTTCTTTATTATTATATTATTATTATTATTATTATTATTATTATTATTATTTGTTTGCATTCTGGAGAATCTCATCAAATTCAGATGAAAGGAGCCACCATGATGCAAAAGGATAGTTTGTTTTTCTACCACAGCTTCCAAATTTCTGCTGGATCTACCAGCAACCTTAGCTCCAATCCCATTTCCCAAAGGCAAGAAATAAAGATGCAACTAGAATCAGAATATCCATTGTAATTAATAGGCATGGCATCCTCTTTATCTGGCTGCACAACACTAATTGTGGTTTGATCATGGACCAAGTTATTGTTGACTCTTAGCAGTCATATAGATAAAAAGGATACTTTTAATTAATATTAATGTTGCCTTCATTCTGTCATATTAAAAATGACATTTCAACATCCCATTTTTAAAAGGTCTACTTCCATGTCTTTCAGAGATCACATATAGCTCCAACCTGTATTATTCCAAATACATACATTCTCACAAATTCCCCAGCTAACTTGGCTATTGTTGAGAATTTTGGGGATTTAAATGATGTCCATGTTGGAAAAGCTTGTGTGATCCATTAGCTGTACATTCTTCTGTAGTTCCAGCAGCATCTTTCCTAGTATAGAAAGAAAGATTCAACCTATTAATGATGTGCGAGTGTGAATATATTGAGCATCTTCTAAATAAATTTCTTCGGATGTTTAACATATCGCATATTTCAAAATAACTTTGCAAATTCTCTAGTCTGTGTGACTCATTTCATTTAAAAAAAACCTAAATAGTTGTAGATCAATGTTCTAGCCATCATAGCAATCAAGTGTTGGGGAAAAAAATAGGAGTGAGAATGTGAATCAATATAATTTGTTAAGGGAAAGTGCCACAAAGAAATAATGTTTCCAGATAAGCAGTGATTAACTCAAAACAGTTATGTTGTCAGGTCTGAAAAGGAGATGAGGAAAATTAGAACAAAAAGAAATCTAAAAACACTAACCTGACAGGCTGGTGAGAAAAAAATGCATTTGCACATCACAAAAATTACAAATAAATCCCTGTGAGTTTGTAAAAAAGAAAGGTGAACACAATCAACTCTCTCCTATTGTTTATTTGCCTTGTTTTCAGTGGAATGTTCTTTCTATTGTTTTATCACCTCCTCACCCAATTATTGTTCTTTCTGCCATTTCTCTGTTTCAGGGAAATTATTTCCATCAACTGTACAAAAAAAGGTTCCAATATAATTATATTTTATTTACATTTTGAATTAGGTTGCAGTTCAACTAGTCTCATAAAGTGAATCAATATGTCAAACCAATTAGTTAAAGTGGTCACATGGTCCAATCTTCTTCGGTCACGCTGGCATCTCCACCCATCTAGTTTTGGTCAGATGCAGAGGTGCAGAGACAAAAGATGACCTTGATTTCTAGAAAGGAATGATAACAACACATTCCACAATTCTACTCCTTTCCATTCCCCCTCCCAATTACTACACTAATGAAACAGCATAGGAAAATAATAGAGAGTGGCAGGCCAAAAATCCTAAAAGGAATATAACTGCAGGCCTAACAACAGAGTGATAATACCAAAAGTTTTGGTACATTAATTGTATAAACATTTATATTAGATTATTATTCATGTTCCAGTGAATCCATCATTCATTTAATACAATAATAATACAATAGCAGAGAAGGGACCTTCTAGTCCAACCCCCTGCCTAGGCAGGAAACCCTATACCGTTTCAGACAAATGGCTATCCAACATCTTCTTAAAGACTTCCAATGTTGGGGCATTCACAATTTCTGGAGGCAAGCTGTTCCACTGATTAATTGTTCTAACTGTCAGGAAATTTCTCCTCAGTTCTAAGTTGCTTCTCTCCTTGATTAGTTTCCACCCATTGCTTCTTGTTCTACCCTCAGGTGCCTTGGAAAATAGTTTGACTCCCTCTCTTTGTGGCAACCCCTGAGAAATTGGAACACTGCTATCATGTCTCCCCTAGTCCTTCTTTTCATTAAACTAGACATCCCCAGTTGCTGTAACCGTTCTTCATATGTTTTAGTCTCCAGTTCCCTAATCATCTTTGTGTTCTTCTCTGCACTCTTTCTAGAGTCTCCACATCTTTTCTACATCGTGGCAAACAAAACTGAATGCAGTATTTCAAGTGTGGCCTTACCAAGGCATTATAAAGTGGTATTAACACTTCACATGATCGTGATTCTATCCCTCAGTTTATGCAGCCTAGAAATGTGTTGCCTTTTTTGGCAGCTGCTGCACACTGCTGGCTCATATTTAAATGGTTGTCCACTAGGACTCCAAGATCCCTTTCACAGTTACTACTGTTGAACAGTATAGGTTGAGCACCTATACTGTACCTGTGCATTTCATTTTTGTTGCCTAAATGTAGAACCTTACTCTAGAGCCGAGGTGGCGCAGTGGTTAGAGTGCAGTACTGCAGGCCACTTCAGCTGACTGCTATCTGCAGTTCGGCGGTTCAAATCTCACCGGCTCAAGGTTGACTCAGCCTTCCATCCTTCCGAGGTGGGTGAAATGAGGACCCAGACTGTGGGGGCAATATGCTGACTCTGTAAACCGCTTAGAGAGGGCTGAAAGCCCTATGAAGCAGTATAAAGTCTAACTGCTATTGCTATTGCTATTGCTATTGCTACTGCTACTGCTATTGCTATAGCAATTCACCATTGAATTTCATTTTATTAGATAGTGCCCAATGTTCAAGTTTGCCAAGATCCTTCTGTATCTTTAGCCTATCTTCTGGAGTGTTGGCTATTCCTGCCAGCTTGGTGTCATCTGCAAATTTGATAAGTTCCCCATTTATTCCCTCATCCAAATCATTGATGAAGATGTTGAAGAGTACTGGGCCCAAAACAGAGCCTTGGGGTACTCCACTGCATACTTCCCTCCATGAAGATGCAGTTCCATTGAGGACTACACGTTGAGTGCGGTTGGTCAGCCAGTTACAAATCCATTTGGTGGTGATGCTGTCCAACCCACATTCTTCTAATTTATCTAGTAGTAGGTTATGGTCTATCAAATGCCTTACTGAAGTCCAAGTAAACAGCATTCCTCTGGTCCACTAATTTTGTTACATTATCAAAGAATGTAATAAGATTAGTCTGGCATGATCTGTTTTTGACAAACCCATGTTGGCTTTTGGCTACTTTGTTTGCTTCTAGGTGTTCGCTAATTCGTTGCTTGATTATCTTTTCCAGAATCTTTCCCGGTATTGAGGTCAGGCTGATAGGTCTGTAATTTCCTGGATCTGTTTTTTTTCCCTTTTTGAAGATGGGAACCACATCAGCTCTTTTTCAATCCTCTGGTAGTGCTCCAGGATCTCTGAAAGATATAGTTCAGTGGTTCTGAGATCTCGTCTGCCAGTTCCTTCAGAACCCTGGGGTGTAATCTATCTGGTCCTGGTGATTTGAACTCGTCTAGGGTAGACAGGTGTTCACTTACCATTTTCTTCCCTATTTCAACTTGTGTTCCTAATCTGATTTTTGTGGTGCTGTTTTTGATAGGTTGGACTGTTTTATCCCTTTCTGTAAAGACAGGTGCAAAACATGAGTTAAATACTTCTGCTTTCTCCCTGTTGCTTGTCATCTTCTTGCCACTTTCTCCCAGTAATAGACCAATTGTTTCCTTAACTTTTTCTTGTTTTTAATATGTTGGAAGAAACTTTTTTTGTTATTTTTTACTTTTGCAGCAAGCCTTTCTTCATTGTGAGGCTTAGCTTTCCTCACTTTATCTTTACATGCTCAGGCTATTTGCTGATATTCTGCCTTAGTTATGTCCGCCACCCCACCCTTTCCACTTTTTGTACTTATCTTTTTGTCTTTCAATTTGTCAGAGACTTCTTTATGCAGCCATGCTGGCTTCTTTTGGGAGCTGTTATTTTTCTTCTTCATTGGTATTGTGCTAGACTGGGCTTTTGTAATCTCATTTTTCAAAATTTCCCAAGCTTCTTGAGTTGTTTTCCCCTTGAGGATTCTCATCCATGGATTTTTTCCCAAGCTCTCTCTAAGTTTATTGAAATTAGCTCTCTTAAAGTCCAAGACTCTAGTTTCACTTTGTTCCACTACTTGTGTTTGCATAATGTTGAATTCCAATATTGCATGGTCACTTGCCCCAGGGTTCCTGTGGCTTCAACACCTTCTATCATTTCCTCTCTGTTAGAGAGAATTAAGTCCAATATAGCTGATCCCCTTTTTCCCTTCTCTACTTTTTGGGAAACAAAGTTGTCTGCTAGGTTTGTTAGGAACCTATTGGATCTTCCACTTGGTGCAGAGTTTGTTTCCCAGTTGATTTCAGGGTAGTTAAAATCTAGCAAAAAGTTCATCTACTTCCTCTGTTGGTTATGTGGCCTGGAGTATAGACCTATGGCAATGTCATTTCCCCCCAACCTTTAATATTGACCCAAATGCATTCAAGATAGTTCTCATCATTGTTGTGCTCTATTTCTGTAGAGAGGTAATTATTTCTTAATATAGTGCAACTCCACCTCCTCTTTTATTTGGTCTATTTCTTTTAAATAATTTAAATACTTCTAGCCATATGTTCCATTTGTCGGTTTCGTCCCACCAAGTTTCTGTAGTGGCAACAATATCGTATCTGCCCTCTTTTACTTGAATTTCTAATTTGCCCTGTTTATTCCTCATACTCTGTGCATTGGTATATAGACATTTGAGTCCATTTTGATTGACCCTGTGTTTACTGTCTACATAACCTGTGTTATGCTTGACTGCCCCTATTTTCTTGCCACTTGTATGATTCATGCACATGGTATGGCACTCACTATTAAATGCTTGGTTTTGCTTGACAGCAGGAGTGATAATCTTACCCACACAAACATCTGTGTACATAACCCTATGAGTTTTAGATTACTGGGGACAGAAATGTTCTGTATCAATTAATTCTCTGTCCCCGCTGTTCAGTTTAAATGTTTATCCATTTAGTTTGTGACAAAACATATACTGTTCTATGGAAGCTAAACACAGATCCCAATATCTTCTTCCTTGTAAATCTCTTCATATGCAAATTTTGGTTGGAAAAGAAAGGAAGCAACAGTGACTAAAGTGGTTGGTGAGAACTGGGAATGACCGAATGAAAAGAATGGCACTGAACACCTAATTTGGATTAAATGACGTGAATGCTCCAAAGCTTGCATTAAATGGTGATCCAAACTCAGCCCAGGTCAGGAAATTCACAACAACTATCCTATGACATTTTTTTTTTGTAAAAACAGCTCCAAGAATGTCAGGTTTGAATCAAAATCATGGCACTGATGGAGAAAAAGTGCTCCTTTTGTTCATGTCATGCTTCCAAGGAAATTTTCTCTTGATGAGATGACAGGAGTTACAACATATCTGCCAGTCCTGATCAACAGCAAGGGCTTGATTAATGCATCAAAACCATTGGTTTATGTGACCTAGTATAAAATCCAAACCCTCTCTGTTAACAGGAGTTTCAGATCAGGGTAACTCAACATTTTAATAAATTTTCCATCACTTCCCAATACAAAAACAGCTTTTACAGAAGCTTTCTGCAAGTTCATATACCATCAGCATCAGCAAGGCTATAGCTAGCCTGGGAAGTAAATATTCTGAGTGCATCACTGCATGTTTGTATCTTCATAATCACAAGGCAGATTTGACTTGAAGAATGAACTGCCTTATCATTACTGTAGCGTAGGGAACTTCAATAAAATATAACAAATTTCAGTGTAGTAAATGGTGAAATGATGGAAACTATAATCTGGCACAATTCTGGGTGAGGCTTTGGCTTGAGGAAGGCTGCTGAATGAATCACGTATACATTAACTTCCTGTATGAAGATAAACATTTGTTTTAAATTCCCAATTTAACATACCAAACAATCACCAGCTTCTATTAATGCACATATAAAAGCCTTGTGCCCTCACTGCTAGGATGTAAACTGGAACTCTGAATTATAGCCCAGAGTTATTTGATCCTGACAATTGTACCCAAAAGCCATCTTGACTTGGAATTATGAGAATTGTTCCAATATAGAATGTTACATTAACATCAATCAGAATAGAGCTGGAGATCTTCTAGTCCAACCACCTGCTCAAGCAGGAGACCCTATACCATTTCACACAAGTGGCTGTCCAGTTTCTTCTTAAAAACTTCCAGTGATGAAGCATTTACAACTTCTGAAGGCAAGCTGTTCCACTGATTAATTTCTCATTGTTAGGAAGTTTCTCCTTAATTCCAGGCTGCTTTTCTCCTTATTGTCCATCCATTGTTTCTTATTTCTAGTCTTGCCTTCTGGTGCTTTGGAAAATAATGTGACCCCCCCCCCTTTCTTTGTGGTACTGGAAGAATACTGCTATGTCATTCCTAGTCTTTCTTTTCTCTAGACTAGCCATACCCAGTTCCTGCAACTGTTCTTCATATCTTTTAATCTCTAGGCCTTTCACCATCTTAGTTGTTCTTCTCTGATTTTTTTCCAAAGATTCAACATCTTTTTGTAATGTGGTGACCAAAACTGGATGCAGGATTCCAGGTGTGGTCTTACTAAGGTTTTATAAAGGGGTAGTAATACTTCAAGTGATACATTAGAGAAAGCTAATCTGCCTAATGCATGAATATCACCCAAGCATAGCTTCAAGTAATAAAAGTTACCCCATTACCCTTCATGGAATATCACCTCCTAATAAAGTCCCATAAATCAATTATTTGGATAATATCCAATATTTATACATATACTGACATTAGAAGCTTCAATTTCTTCAGGGGCTAGGATATGAGAATTCATAATAATTAAGAGTACTTGAATGTTTAAGCACTTCAAATCTGCATCACAATTAGCTTAGGATGGGGAAATGATGAATACATTTACTGAGATATGTCTTCTGCCAGGAATTCAGTACAAGGTGTTAGCATTTTCACCAAAGTATCATAATTAAAGCAAGTACAATTCTAAGCAACTGCTGTAGTGATATAAAGAGTATGAGTTTATTTCAAGTCCCCCTTCATTATAAATCCATTTGGCTTCTATTCTAATTGCTAAACTAAACTCAGAATTTATGTGATGTGGTGCTGGTGTCATATGTGCCTGGTATTTTTATGTTACTTCTACTGTAATCTCACATTAATTACACTTCCCATTAAAATGCTGTCAGCCACACTGCCTGAATTTGTGAATGAGAAAATAAAGATCCTTTCTTTTTTATTACAATTACACCCACTAAATTTATCCTTTCTCTCACAGTTTATTGATATCCTGAACCCACAAAAATATATATTTCTAATAAAGCCAAGATAAGCAAATTGTGGATTATATGCTCATGGGGTTACTGACATCCCATTTGTGGTTTGCAAAGAAAACTGAAATCATGTTTTCCAGACTGGCCAACAAAATGGCTGATTTGTTATGATGCAATTTTGGATGCTAAATAGCAAAATAAGAATTGAAATGTAGGCACAAGGCCTTCGGGAGGTATACTTCCACCTTGAAATCCAATTCAAAACCTCAGCATTCACACAGAAAAAACATTGCCAGTGTCCTGCATAATATCATAATTGCAAAGGCTGATGTGAATCTTTTGCTATTAATAAGTTGCCACCTGTGATATAGCATAATCTAAACCTCTAAGCTAGCCTTATGTGTAATTTCCTTAAATATTGCCTTTAGGCTGTTAATTAAAGTTGGACACCAGGTCAGTGTTTTATCTTTAATCAGTGCACTATTCAGCATCTTCTTGTCTATTTCTAGTTCACTTCAAAATTCAAACCAAAGTTACCTTTCACAGCTCTGAACCAGGATTCTTAAGGAAAAATTGAACTGAAATCAATCTGACCCATTCTCTTTTACCAATAAGTTGAAGTAAGGTAGCAGAACAGAAGATCTACTCTCTGTCTCCTACATTAAGGTAAAGTAGTCCTTGTTTAGAAATCACAATTGGGACCTTAATGACCTTGGTCATTAAGCAAAATGGTTGCTAAGTGAAAATGCAACTATGTTTATGATTTTAGTTCCATTTTAATTTGCTTTACAGAACTGCAAAGGTCATAAATGCATGTAGCAGTATGTGACAAAGATTTTCTGACATGGAACGAAGAAATGCTTCCTATAGAATAGTCAGATAAGAGATGGCATAGCCTGTTGCTGCACAATGGGTGGACAAAGACCCTACTTGGCTTCTCAGTCTGTAAAGAAAATGGTGAGAGATTTGTACTTTCAGACATGCAAGACTGATGTCAGCCTTCCCAGTTAGAAACCAGACAGGAAATACAACCAGATGAGTTAATTCTAATGTATTATGAGGTTACATTAACAGAATTCTACAAATCTGAAAGTATAAATCTCCTGCTGTCTCCTTCTGAATCTTCACTCCACTCACCTGTGGACCATGCCTTTACTTATCTGACCATTCCCCAACCCCTGGGCCGTGAACCACTGCCTTGGACCCTTCAGAACTGGGCTGTGGAAATGGGGGTGAGTGCAAGCACACATCCCCACTTGTGCGAGCAGCTGGCAAGCACAGTCACACGTGCTCCATTTGCGTGAGCAGCAGGCACATATGCCCAATGCTCTCACAAATGGAACTGTGCACACACACACACTTGCCCACTGCTTGCATGGAACCATCCCCTCTCCCCCCCCTCCCCCGACTGATCCACAAAGTTAGAAAGGCTAGGAAACTCCCTAGGTAATATTCTTAAGATCTTTCTTGCCATGCAGAATTGGTTGCAAAGTTACTTTTTCATCACTGCTGTAACTATGAGCAGTCACTAAACAAGGCAATCACTTTGTACCTCAACATCTTCCAGCTAGCTGATATATATAGTTACATGTACCAAAAGAAGATAATATTTACAGCTCAGAGATGAACTATGGAGTGCTTCATGGTCTCTGAGCTTGGTTGTTTTGTTGCAGATGTCTCATTATTTAACTAAGTAACATCATCATCCTAGCACTGATGATATTACCTAGTTGGGTAATGAAAAATCTTCAAGAGAACAACCAAACTCAGAGACCACCAAGGGCCCTATAATAACATGTTTTGATTCCTCAGTTTGCTGTATTGTCACCTTCTAAATTATTACACAATGTCCTTAATCAAAAGAAATATAATTAATTAATAACACAGGGCCCTGGGAGAGACTAATTTGAATTCATTTTGTAGCAAAACAGTAATAGCAGATGTCACTCATTCTAAATATATTGGAATGCAGAGAAATGCTCCATCACTCAAACACTAGTCAGGTTGTTATGCCGCAACGATCCTCCCTGAAGTCATGCATGCCACTATGTATCTTGAAAGGGAGCCATCTTTATCCAATAGCACCAATAGTTAACATGCACATGGTGGAGTACTTGACTTGTTTGTCCTTCATTAGCTTTTCATTTCATCAAATTATGTCCAAGCCTAAATTACTACTGGAAAGCAAAAATGAGAAAATGCAGGCCCACAGATACCCATTCTGGATCTCAGCCATGACCTTGAAATGAGATGTGACAGGTGGTAAAAAGTCCTTCCTTTCAGCATTTTGATACCACTGATCTCTTTTCTTTTGTGTCCCATCTAAGCAACAGCTGGATACTGACATTTGTCTTCTGAGGTAAAAGTCCTAGAAATGCCTTTGTTTGTCCCAGACTGTTATTTAATAGCATTTTAAGAGGCGGTAACCCTAGAGATTACACAAGTCTTGACATTTTGAATCAAGGAAATGGCATTTGGATTTACTTAAATTCAGAAAATCCAAGTTTTAAATAACAGCAGACTGTATTGCCATGCCTCCCTTCTATACCCAAGGGACAGCTTTGCTTTTCTAAGGAACCTCATTGTTTTCTTAAAATTGTACAATGAGGTGTGTTTTTTGAAAACTTTCACTTCAATTCAATTCAACATTCTCTAAAGAGATACAATTTATTATGTGATTGTCTACATTCATAAGCAGAAATTACGGAGATTCCAAATACAGTTGTTCATAAATAACTGGGCTTCACATTGGTTCAAAATATTTGTAGATACAGAATATCTTGTATGGGTTAGAACAAAATCCCTGAGAGCTACAGTATGGACTCAGAGACATACAGAAAAGAGTATCCCAAGTGATGAATTGGAGTAACCCATATATGGAAAGTTCTACTGGTTTTAGGTACAAAAAAGGTGAATCAGGAAGGACACAATCAACGTGTCTTGGGTGTTGTTGGATGAGATGGAAAAGTGACTAAGGAGATTTCCTTATTCTTGTGAACAAGTTAGACATCTGAATCATCCAGTGAGATTGAATTGTGGAAAATCAGTACATGGTTGAACTATAGAATTTGCTACCTTCTGCTTTCTGTTTATATCTTTATTAACCTTTATTAGCCTTTATTATTTTTTCAATTTGATTGATGCAAGATATTTAAATACTTTTTCACAAGGTACAACATTTAAGTGGCTTTGAATGGAGGTAAACTAGCCAGAATCATGGAGACTAAAGCTATGAATGGTTTCTGCTTGTATGCAGCTTACAGAATCAAATAAGCATCCCTCTGAATCTCTGCTTAAAAATATGAGCAAAAGACCATGATTGCATTTTCATCCTACTATTGGACTTCCCAGCACCATCTTCTGGGAAACAAGATGCTGGATTCCTCTCATCAAAGAGAAAAACTTTACCAACACATACAGTGCATTCAGAAAGTATTCAGACCCCCTTCACTTTTGTCAATTTGTTATGCTACAACCTGATTCTACAGTTGTTGAAATTCGTAATGACAAAGTGAAAACAGAATTTTAGAAATGTCTGTAAATTTTGGGGTACTGAATGTAAATTAATGAAAAAATGAATTCCAATAATAGAACCAGGTTGCAGCATAACAAATTAATAAAAGTGAAGGGGACCTAAATACTTTTTGAATGCACTGTACATAGAGGTTTTACATTTATTATATTTATGTAGGTTTCATAATTCTAACTCTTCAAAAATATTACCAAAAATAGATTAATCCAACCATATCTATATCCAAAATATTTTTATACATTCATTAATATTTAAAGCAGACATTTCCCTATGATGCAATTCCACACTATTGTCTGCCTTTCCCCCTCATAATATTGTTGCAACATTTCAGCATTTTCTCAGAAGATCACCTAAATCTTGGAAATCTGAAATTTTCATGAGATTGTAGTCCTTTTCCATTTCTTTTTATATTTCTTTAATTGGAAGAAATTGTAGGTGTAGTTTGAAGAGAGGCAGTACCAGTGGTGGGTTCCAGCTGGTATGGCCCAGTACAGGCTTACTGGTAGTAGCCGGAGCAGTGGCCACCGTACCGTTATGATGGCTCTTTTGGCCCACCACCCACCCACGTTCCATACTTGTTTTTAAAGCAGCCGGGCCAATTGCACAGCCGCATGCACAGAGTGCCACCCACGCGACCTCCGACAAGCAGCTAGGTGTCCGATGAACAGGGGTGGTGGAGTGCGCATGCATGTGCAGCACACGTGCATGACCAGGACACCTGACCCTGTGCGCAGCATACTGGTAGCGACAGGGAGAGGAACCCACCACTGGGCAGTACTCAACTTGGCACCAGAAAGACTGACAATAAAGAAAAAAAAATGTAGGTATTATTTCAGAGTTGTATTTGTTGTGAAAGCAGCTCTGAAGACAGCAGGGAAATTATTAATTTATTAATACTTTATAATCTTTGTTTTGTTTTTAAAACTTTTGATCTACTTAGCTGAGGTACAGCATCATTATAAGCTTCCATTCTTATAATTTTGATAGTATATAATGAGCTAATTTTTTTGCTGATTTTGCAGTTTCTTCTATTAAAAATGTGAAAGTGAAAGCAAATAAGGAAGCAGAGCAGGAAAATGTTATTTGGGCACCTATTCTTTGCTGTTGTTGAGAAAAAAGGGTATTTTCCTCTTCCAATAAAGTGTCATTGATTTTTAAGATTTAAAAAAGTCCTATGCAAACAACATTTTATTTCGATGCAATGGCAGAAGAGAACAAGAGATTTGCATGACCATGTAGCAAGAGAAGAAAGAAGGAAGATGCATGCATGCATGACCCAGGTGTGTATATCACTCATGGGGTGAAATGGAAGATAGCTAACTATTGGCAATCTCATTTGAAGAGAACAGGAGCATTAACAAAAACTTGTCCACAATCCCTATGCTAACCTAAATTCAGGGAAATTTGGAAAGGCAGAAGCTGTTGCCATCTGGTTGGTTGAGTTCATTAAATAGATCCAGTTAGAGGATCATACTAAATATCTATGGAGATTCTCAGTCATCTAAGTTATAGTTCTCATCCAGGTCATAGTTGCCCTTACCATCCTGCCAGAACAGATAACGTTTCTTGGATGAGAAGCGAAACATCTTCTTCAAGGAAAATAAAACAGTCCAACTGCCTTTTGAGAAAACACCTTTGAGAAAAGTGTATACTGCAATGTGGGGATGTCAGACTTCCAAAAGGAAAGATGCTTGAGAAAGGAATGGTCTTCTACCACCTAAGAAGCTTTCTGGAAGAAGGATGGCCTTTAACAAAGTTATGGAGAATTTCTTCCAGCATTTATCTCAAAGAGATTTTGAAATGATTTTCTATGCAGATATAGACAAACCGTTTCCATCATTGACTTTTAATTTCTAACTATTCCATCCAACAGACTGTTTTATTTATGAGAGACAGACATAAGTCTCATGAGTTAAGACAATTATAAACTTTTTTATCAAGTGCTTAGATAATTGAGCTAGATAATTCCATATGTGTTACCATAAAACAAGTCATCTAACTCCATTTCAGCCTGGATAGTCACTTCCATATTTCTACAACTTTTGTTTTCTGACCCTTTAGAAATTATTGTATGTTGAGTCAAAATGCTGAAAATAAAGAACAAAATATTATGGTCCTTTCCCAAGCTGCCACAGGGCCTGCATAATCCCCACTCTTGCAAAAGGGGAAATAAAACATGTATGTATAGCTACATATCCCATCACTACCTTGCTTTATAATTACATTGTGTAATTATATAAGAAAAACAGATTCATATTCTATGATAAAGATCTGAAAAGTCATCAAGTAAATTTTATCTTGAAAAGTTGGCACAGAATCCCCTACTTTTTGTTTATTTATTTTTTGTTTTGTTTTTTAAAATTTGAGGTCAGGAATTACTGTGCTTAACTTGAATAAAATATACTAGGAAATGATGTTCATGACCAATCAAATGATGCTGCCCTACTATGTGAGGTTGTGGAGTTATGGATGGGGAGAAAGGTTTTAATTCAACCCTACAACTGAATTTGATTGTGATTTTCCCCCACCTATCCTTAAAACTTAGGAAAGGATGTTTACCATGTTTGGTTAATGGTAGAGGCTGCAATGCCCCATGAAGGCCCAATGTACAACTCAAGAGTCCTTCTAAACTCACAGTTCCTATCTGAAGAGCAAGTAGTAGCTGTAGATGGGGAAGGGTAGAGGTCTTTGCACAACTTTGTCTATTGCACCAGTTGCACCTTTCCCTAGATAGGACGTTCTGCCTACTGACATTCAAGTCTCGGTGCACTCTACTGTGGTTGCCCTTGAAGACAATCTGGAAGTTATAATTGATTGAGAATACACCAACAAAGGTATGTATGAACATAGCTTAGTATGTCTATGTAATATTACTATTTTGCTAACTGCACTGGCTCTAAAAAGGCTCCTGAATGAACTGCCTGTTGGTAATCCTTGCTTATCTGTCTAAGGATATATGTTCTAGTCTTTTGGTTTCATTCCTAGGTTTTGTTATTGTCTTTTTTGAATCAGATAGAAAATAATAATCAAAAAATCCGTCAAGGGGGAAACCACAGTCCTACCAAAACTGGCAGAGAATGCTATTATATACAAATAAACAGAATAGTCCAGACTCATACACACTGATGAAGTTATCAAGTTGGGTAATCAATATCTATAGGAAACAACCAAGTAGAAAAATCACTAAGGACTCCATAGTTCAATCCTGAGCTACATCTCTTCCATTGGAGAAAAGAATTCCTACTAATGATAAATCAAATCTCCCATAAACTCTACAAGATTTATTATTACAAAAGAAGTATCTCTTTTTATAATTTCAGATATACAGCAGTTAAACCAGAAATTAATTACTTCAACTGCTAAATATGTGCACAGACATACTCATAAAACACAGAAGTCTAGATTTGATTCTGGAGTGGTACAAAGAGCCCATATGATATCTTTTTCTTACAAACACAGCAAGCAATAAAAAAATAATTATCATTGATTCACTGGCTTACTGAGTTCTTTATTTTTTCCACAGGAAAGCATTCGTGGACAGAAACCAGGCACAGTATGTGAAGGAAAAAATACCATGAGAAAGCTATCCCATGACATTGCTTGTACAAAGAGAATTATTATGTTTCTAGTGAGACAATACATATAGCAACATAGATGTTTTACAGTACAGAGGAGTATAAATGCAGCACCTGTTTGCAATTCTTAAAAACAGCCACTTCTCCCAAAATTACATAAATTGAGGCTTAAGTCTTGTGTAATCCTTCAAATATGCCAGTTTTAACTATAATAGGTAAACTTTAATGGCTTGTAATGTTTTCATATCTTCTTCTGCAACCATTAACATGGGAAAGTAAAGAACAATACAGAAAGGTTTATTTCCATATAATTGCCAATAAAACTATATGGATGTTTCTATGAGGTTACCAGGAGAAATTTAGCTTTGGTTTTGTTTTTACAAGCCGGTATTTCCTAAAAACATTGCAGACTCAAACTTGAGATACTGTTCCTTGATTTCTTGATTTTTTAATTTGATTTTTCCTTGTTAAGTATAGCTGCTTTGATTAAAATGTATAGTTGCCATAACAACTTTACACCTCACCTTGTTTAATTGCTGGGCCTTGTTACCAGCATTTTGGTTGCTATGACAACTGGTGACTTTATTTTACTGCTATTCCCCACCCCCTATGGGGGTGTTAACCACATAGGGAGCTCTTCTGCTTCTCATTGACAATATGCAGAAAATAGGAAGAATACTCAACAAAAGAGTGTTTAAAATGTAAGTATCATCTAATAATAGTTGGATGGAAAAATGCAATGAGAGAGGGGGAGGAGAGGGAGGGAGGGAGAGAAAGAGAAAGAATATTGCAGAAATGCCTGAGTGAAAGTAAATAAAGGAGAAGGAAGACAGAAAGAAAGAAGCTCTACTTTTTGAAACCTTATAACTTATTATTATAATTTATTATAAATGCCTTATTATAGCATCATGAGCTAGTTTTCATAGTGTAGTAGAACAAGAGAATAGACAGTAAAACAGATACCATAGAGAGTAAGCAGATATCATGAGCCAATCAATACTTCCCCAACAGAAAACTGCTAGTTCTTCAGTTTTCTTCTCTCAAGTCACCTCAGATCCCAGAGTTACAAAGATTCCTCAATCTCCACTCCACAGAAAATGAAATAAAATAGATAGCCACTTCCACCCTCCACTCCGTTCAGATTTTAAAGATTGGGTGGATGGAAACGCAGGAGCCATGGATAGCCAGGAAGAAGATCTTTATTGTACAGAAGTAAGATGACAGCGATTCAAACCTTTCACAAAACGCGCCCAGTATTTATAGTAATTGTAACAATTATAGTAACCAATCAGGGGCCGGGTACTGCACAGCAACTGCTGATGCAGTACCTCGGCCAATCAGGGAAGATTAGCTGTTAAGGAAGGCTAGCAACAGCCTCTGCTGCGTCCTAGCCAATCAGGGCGCAGCAGAGCGGTTGCTGGCCCTTTTGCATGTTTCAGAATACATAAACCCCTTCCCCCCAGATCTGCGCATGCTTGGCTAAGGAGCGTGCGCAGACGACCTCGGACCAGGCCTCTTCATTGTAGATGGACTTGGAGAGCTGGTGAGTCTGTTTGGTGGGGGGGGGAAAGTCCGCCAAGAGACCCGGCGGCGGTTTGTGACTCCCTGGCCTCTCCCTGGCCTCTCGCAAACAGGCAGGGAGTCGGGTATCAGGCAGGGAGTTGGGTGGCTCCCTGGGCCTCCGGTGGCCCTGGAGGCGGCGTGTGGAGGCGTGGAAGTTCCTGAGGCAGGCAGGTGGAAACAGACAGGGAGAGCTCAGAGATGTGTCAGTAAGTTCTCTTGCAGGGGAAAGGCCCATAGAAAGTCCAGGCGGAAGGCAGCAGCGTCGCTTTCGAAGGCGGCCTTCCCGGCGTGGCTTTGGAGGAGTAGAGGCGGTGCGGCCGGAGCTGGACGCGCAGGTGGCGTGGACGCGGAGCCGGCTTTGGTGGCGGCGGCCTTTTGCAGCACCCTGGAAGCGGATGAGAACTGGCAGGGCAGCGAGGAGGTCCGGCGGGAGGAAAGAGCTGGCAGGGCAGAACACGGCTGGCCCCGGAGCTCCTCGGGCTTCTCGTTGGGAGGCTCCAGCGGCTGAGCGGGGAGGCCGGCAGTGGAGGGAGGCAGCGAGGCTTTGCACGCCGGCTGCGGAGGCAAGGGCGTTGAGCTCTTCGCGGCAGGAAGGGGTTGACTCGAACGGGAAGCAGCAGGCGGCTTCTGAGCGGAAAGTTAGGGTTGCTCCTTGGTAGGCAAGCTTCGCAGGCAGGCAGGCAGGCAGCGGTCAGGCTCCCTCCACGGTTGAGCCTCACGGTCCATTGCTCGTCCTTGCGCATCGGCGGCGCTCCGTCCGAGGTGAGCGCGGGACACCCCCTCGGGCGGACGGAGGCCGCGTCTGATCGATGCCAAGTTGGCGGAGACGCCGGCAGGCTCCAAAGGCGGTGGCTACGGCTGCTGCTGCTGCTGGAAGGTAGCCTCTGGAGTTGTGCGAAGGTAGCTCGGGTAGCCTCCGGAGTTGTGCGAGGTAGATGTTCGCGTGGCTGCGACTGGCTGTTTTCTCTTGTTCCAGGCCCTGCGGGAATCGCGGATCCCACCCTCGTCACCAGTTTTAAGGATTGGGTGGATGGAAACGCAGGAGCCATGGATAGCCAGGAAGAAGATCTTTATTGTACAGAAGTAAGATGACAGCGATTCAAACCTTTCACAAAACGCGCCCAGTATTTATAGTAATTGTAACAATTATAGTAACCAATCAGGGGCCGGGTACTGCACAGCAACTGCTGATGCAGTACCTCGGCCAATCAGGGAAGATTAGCTGTTAAGGAAGGCTAGCAACAGCCTCTGCTGCGTCCTAGCCAATCAGGGCGCAGCAGAGCGGTTGCTGGCCCTTTTGCATGTTTCAGAATACATAACACAGATACCAACTCTATGGTACATTTTCAAGTTTTTCACGCTATAGCAGTTTTGTGGCTGGGGGAGATGAATCTTCAACATAGACAGTTCAAGGAACAGAACACCTGGCTTTATGGCATGAGAAAGAAAGTTTGTAAATGGGATGTAGTCTGACTCAAGAATTCCCACCAAATATTGAGTACAAACTCTGCAAAGCAAAAAGGCAAAGAAATAAGGAGCTTCAAATAAACCTCAGCAGATCCATAACAAAAAGCCAAATTCTCAGAAGCAAATAAAAAAACTTTTTTTCAAAACTATCTGATGCCTTGTATCAAAGAAATGGTTCCATATTGATGAAAGAAGTAGAGATGCCTGGTGGAAATATTCTAAGTGGGGGTTTTTTCCCCCTCCAAAGATGCCAGTAAGAATTATCCACATAAATGTAAAAATCAAAGATTTTAACATCACAGCACTGGCCTGCAATGTATGTCACCCCATGTTTTGGACCACAAGATTAAATGAGCTTTGTGGTTGATCAATTTGGTTCTAGTTCTTGAACTAGAAGTGGAATGTCCTTAGACCGCACACATTTTTGTATACTTATCCTATTAGTTTGGATTGTTATTTTGCTTCAGTTTGAATCCTTATTCACTGCCCAACTATATTGTATTATGAGAGGGATAGGCTTATAAATGTTTTAAATGCATAAAGAAATTTGTGTGACAACTAACAGTACATCAAAAATTTCAGACAATTAAAATGTCTGTGATTTAATACCCACCTAAGATGGGGAGTGTCTCCTTTCTTCACTGCTAACTTTCCATTAATTTTTTCTTCGTTTGCAGATAATATTCTCTGTGGACATCATGAGTATCATGCCACATTTTGTTGCTGGCCATTGTTGAAGAGGAAATCATTTTGAAAAAGTACATGTGACAGCAATTGCAAATGATAACTACCTGTCAGTGAGAATAGAAGGTGGGTGGAAGGAAATTTGCCTAGAGTACAATGTAATGTACAGTAGCTGGACAACATTTAAT
This sequence comes from Thamnophis elegans, assembly GCF_009769535.1. Classification (NCBI taxonomy): domain Eukaryota; kingdom Metazoa; phylum Chordata; class Lepidosauria; order Squamata; family Natricidae; genus Thamnophis; species Thamnophis elegans. Next base: position 73,292,734 of record NC_045544.1, on the reverse strand, counting down.
TTAAAAGACTATTTCAGTGGATCCTGAATTGAAAAGCAATTTTTGAGAGAAAACTGAGAAAGTACATGTACTTTTAACATCAAAAGAAATCTCTGTTGTTGGGTATTCTTACAAAACCGCCTGTGTCAATTTATTGATTTTCCATTTGTTGTTAATATCAGCAACAGTTGTCATCTCTACCAAAACCTAGACAAAAGCAGTTTTTAGTCATTTCACCAAAGAAAGAAAAAAGCAATTTACTCAGTAGAATAAACTGCATTCATTCATATAAGAGTTATTTGTTACCTTTATAGAGCATCAAATCTTTGTGATATTCCTCAGACAAATAAAAACCTAAGTGAACAGTTATAATTTCAGGCTTGCATTTAACAACACAAAATTCCCAGGGCATCCCACTGATTCTCAATACTTCACAATGCATCACTGAAGGTTTCACTAAAACTTTCTTCTTTGTAAAAGCATATTTCTGACTGCCAGGTGACAACATTCCCATATGGTATGGTACCATTTGCTTTGCTTTGGTTGGGATTTCCTTGATTTATTTATTTCAGTTGCAAAGTTGAGGCTATGTTAGGATAAATACCAACTCTGTACCATTTCCAACCTTACAAATTAATTTACTTTGCAATATGTGTTCAAAATGAGATATTGGATACCTTTGGAGGTCTACAAACTGGAATATTTTCTGATTATATTTTGTGACTTCATGTTGATTCCTTTGATTGGAAGGAAAAACTAGCTTCATTTTCATATTTTGAACAAAGAAAAATGACAGTGTGCAGAGCTTTTCGTATTCCTGTTGTGCTTAATGATGTGATAACCAATCTCATTCAGCATAAGAGTTAATGATTTCAGGTGACTGTATATATTGTGTTCCAACCAATAATAACTAGAGAAAACATATCTGCTCCTAAGACTTTAATCCATAATTTGAAAACCAACCTATGTAAAATGATTGTTTTTCACCGCTCATTTCCCAAAGGAAGATTTGTGAGATTAGGCAAAATTAAGCAAAGTTATTCTAATAAGATCTTCATGGGAAATCCTGATTGAACATGTCAGGAAATTATTCATCTTACAGTTCAACAAATCCTGGGCATCTTCCAGAGATCAAGATGTGTACGGTTGTAATATCAATCATATGTTTATACACTGCATTCGTATTTTAGACTTCATAAAACACAGGAAATATAATAAAGAGTAGTTCTATTCAACTTTCAAGATTATCAATATTATTCCTCACCTCTGACGTATTTTACATTGCATTGTATCTATCAAAATATATCCACCTATACTTAGTCTTACCATGCTTAGAATTGATATCTTGAAATTATGTTGACATATATGGGTTAATTCTAATCATAGCTATGTCTGGATCCAATGTAACATAGGGAAAAGCAAAAGACAATAAATTAGGATGGAGCACCAGAAAGATAAAATATGAGAATTAGATTTATCTCCTTCCCCCAACCATAACATGTTGAAGTTTATATTTTAAATTATATTCTGTTTCCCATCTTCTGACAAAATGTCAATTTCTCCAGTGGCATCCAGAAATTCTTACATTTCCTTTTGCATCCAGGTATTAATTCCTTTAAACTGTCAGTTCTGGCTTTTCTTCAATCCATCTCTAAGTGACAATTGTAAGGATGCAGATTTATAAGTAATTTCTAATTAAAGCAATAGAATTCACATAGGAAATAACATGATCTAGACTGAGCTGTCAGTTGTTTTGATTTACAGGCCAAAAATATATTATTTTACAAAAGAAGAACCTGCAGGAGTTTGAATCACTGGTTGTATTGAAGTATTCACGATGTATTACGAAGAACAATTTTGAAAATAGGATATTACACATTCCATATTTAAAGTCTTTTCTTGTCTTGTGTCACTAATCCAAACTTCTAGGAGAAAAAAGGTGGTGCATAAAAGTAACACAGTACTGTTGAGATGGAGATTTCAGCTCAAGGCAAACTGATACCATGACCTATTGGGTCGGTAGGCAAGTTTTTCCTAATGATATCTTTGATCTTTGCAAATCTTTTGGATTATTTCATTGTTGTAAGCCATTGTTTGTTTAACCATGATTTCTTAATTAAACTGCATTTGAAAGAATTTATATATCGAATTGTACCCTAAGCCAGGCTCAGGCATAGTAAGCTAATTGAGCCCCCCAATTACGTTATTATATGATTGTTCATTGTATGAGTTTTCACCTCAGGTGAACCTCTCAGAGACATTATTGCAAGATGGGCAGCCATATAAATCGATTATACAAGTAAATAACCTCAGATCATTCTGAGCTGTAGAGACTAAGGGAGATGAGCTTAATGGAAATACAGAAGCTCTATTTCCTAAGCAAAAGAGGCTAAATCATTTTAAGTCCAGATCAGCCAGATATATCATTTGGAAACTTAATCCACTGTAGTATAAGAAATAAGAGGATGCACAATCAAGCTTGCAAGATTCTGTTATTCTATCCAATCTCAGTAAGAGTACTTTTAGCCTTCCAGGATTTGATTTCCTGGCTTGATCTATCTAGTGTGGCCTACATCAGCAGCTATTGAAGAGAATGATAAAATAAATTTCTGTGGAGTAGAAATCCCAAAGAGACATGGAAATGATTAAGAAGAATTGCTTCGGGCCATGTGAGAGAAGACCACCTCACTACTGTTCATTAAAAGAACCTATCCTTTATTAAACTTCCAAGGGAGCCTCATGCTACTGCGTTAAGAGCAACATTATTTTTATAAATTGTTCCTTAAAGCAACAGCAGCATTTTGTTTTGTGTTTATGAAAGAGACTGAACAAATAGACTGCTTTATGATGAGCAAGAGAAGCACTGAGTTAAAGTTAAGAGAGGATTTTTTTTCAAATTGGTTTTTTGGGGGTAGGGGAAGTATGAGCATTCTTAATTATTATTTTTTTAAATGTCTCTTCCAAGTGTCTGAAAGGGCAAGGCCTTTGGAGACTTTTTTTATTTCATACTATTTGGAAGGAAAATACTATTTGGAGTTTTTTTCCCTTTTTCCTAAGAAAAAATTACACATTGTTCTTTGTTGCTGTTATTATTTAAATTTCTTATAACTATTGTGGGGGATCAGTTTTAAATGAATGTATTGTAAGGTAACCAGACGTCCCGCTTTTGGCGAGACAGTCCCAATTTTTTTTTTTTTTAAGAGAACTTTTTATTTTTCTTTAAAAAAAAAACAACACAAATATGTCATCATTTGTCAATCATTAAGACATTGAATACAATTTTTTTTGTTGTGTGTACCCCTCCCTCCCTCCACCCCCCCATCCCCCCTCCTCCTTCCCCCCCCGACTTCCCAGAACCCGTACACGGTATGGATTTTTAACTAACACAGTCTAAAATCTATTGAGAAAAAAGAAATAAAGAAATTAATGACATTCTAGATTGAACTTAGCTTCTTCTTACTGAACTAACTTTTAACAGTTTAAATCATTTCTGATCTTAAGCATAGGCTAACTGGAATTTCTTAGTCCCGTATTTATTTTGTATATAGTCAATCCATTTTTTCCAGTCTCGTTATATCTCTCATTTGAATGATCTTTGAGATATGCCGATATTTTAGCCATTTCAGCTAAGTTGTTACTTTCAATGTCCATTCTTGGATTGTAGGCAAGTCTTCCTTCTTCCAATATTGCGCCACAACAGTCTTGCTGCAGTTATCAGGTGCAGAATCAAATTGGTCTCTACCACTGTAAAATCAGTACATATACCTAGTAAAATAACTGAGGAATAAACTTTATCCTTTTTTTAAAAACATTTTGCATGACCCACCATATTTTTATCCAAAATGCCTTAACCTTTTGGCAGGTCCACCATATATGATAATATGTAGCATCGAGAGAACCACACCTCCAACATTAGGCTGTACATTCGGATACATAGAAGCCAACTTTTTAGGATCTAAATGCCATCTATAAAAATCTTGTAAAAATTTTCTCTCAGATTTTGAGCTTGTGTAAATTTCACATTTCTTACCCAAATTCTTTCCCATGTATCCAACATTATTGGTTCCTCAATATTTTGAGCCCATTTTATCATACAATCTTTAACTAATTCTGTTTCCGAATCCATCTGTATTAATACATATATCCTCTTTATATGCATTAAGCTTTGATCTCTTATTTGTTTAAACAGATTATCCTCAACTTGAATAAAGCCAATTTTTGATCTATTTTCCACCTAGCCTGTAATTGCCCATACTGGAACCATGTTTGAACTACCTTCTCCTCTTTTAATACCTCTAAAGATTTTAATTGTAATACCCCCCTTTCCGAGGTAAGAAGCTGTCTGTAAGTAAATCTGTCCTGTTTTTGTGCTGTATTCATATTTTCAATTGCATGTCTAGGAATTGCCCACATGGGTATCTTGTCATTTAATTTATATTGGTATTTCTTCCAAACCCGCAATAAAGCATTTCTCAAAATATGACTTTTAAAGTTCTTATCCAATTTTTGTTGAATAACAGGTAAGCATGCCAACCAAATACCAGATCGTGTCCCTCAATGTTCAATATTCTATCATTGGTTAAATGAATCCAATCACTAATTACAGATAATGCCACTGCATCATAATATAGTTTTAAATTAGGTAGTTTCAATCCTCCTCTCTCGCGTACATCTTGCATTATTTTCATCTTTACCCTCGGCTTCTTTCCTGCCCACACAAATTTGTTGATACCCTTCTGCCATTCTAAAGGTTCGCATCTTTTTTAAGTATAGGTAACATTTGGAAAAGAAATAAAAATTTTGGTAAAATGTTCATTTTCACTGCCGCTATCCTGCCCAGTAAAGATAAGTGCAATTTCTCCCATTTTTCATCTCGTCTGTATGCTATGCCAAGTGGTTCATAATTATGCTTATATAATTTCCCATTTGAAGTTAAAATGTTAACTCCAAGATATTTGACTTTTTTAACTACCTCACATCCTAGCATCACTCCTAATTCTTCCTTTTGTTTAATATTCATATTTATAGCTAATATTTTGGTTTTTCCTAAGTTTATTTTAAAGCCAGACACTTGACCATATTGATTAATCGTATTCATTAAAACCATACTGGATTCCTGCGGTTGTTCCAATATGACCAATCATCCGCAAAAGCGCGGACTCTATATTCTTGCTGCCTAATCTTGATCCCTTTTAAACCATCCAAGCCCCGTATTTTATTCAACAATACTTCCAAAGTTATAATAAACAATAATGGGGACAAAGGACAACCCTGTCTTGTACCTTTTCCAATTTGAAAAGAGTCTGTTAAACTTCCATTGACTATGATTTGTGCTGTTTGCTGTTGGTATATTGCTTTAATTGACTGTAAAAATTATCTCCTATCTGCATTTTTTGCAATATCTTCAGCAGAAATTGCCAGTTAACTCGATCAAAGGCCTTCTCAGCATCCAAAAATATAAAGCAGCAGGGATCTGGTTGTTCTTTCCCAAATATTCTAATGCATTAATAATTAATCTGACATTACTTTTCATCTGTCTCCCTTGTATAAAACCTGTTTGGTCCGTATGTATCAATTGTTGAATGACCAACATTAACCTATTTGCTAATATTTTAGTAAAAATTTTATAATCTACATTCAGTAATGAAATGGGTCTATAATTTTTGGGTTGAGTAGTATCTTGATCTTCTTTGGGTATCAAAAATATAAACGCTGTCTTCCAAGATGGAGGGACTTTACCTTCCGTTTGAATCATTAAATAATTCTCTAAGAGGTTCTACCATTTCTAACTGTAAGTTTTTGTAGTAACCGCTGTCAAGCCATCTGTACCTGGTGCTTTCCCTGGCTTTAATTGCTTAATTACCTGCAGGATTTCCCCGAGGTTATTGGTTGATTCAATTTTTGCCTGTGTTCTTCTCTAACTGAAGGTATTTTCTCCTTGTCTAAATATTTGTCTATGTCTAAACCATTAATTTTATCCCCTTTATACAGTTCTGTAAAAAATTCCCAGAAAGCCTTTTGAATCCTTCCTGTTGGAACACCTCCTTCCCTCTGTAAATCAGTTTAGATATATTTCGAGTTTTCCTTTTTTTCCTAATCTGATAAGCTAACCATCTGCCAGGTTTGTTTGCATTACAAAAAGTATTATGTTTTGCATATAATAATTAGTAGCTACCTGGTCAGAGATCAACATGTCAAATTGAGATTTTAATATGTTAATAGCTTCCTTAACCTTTGTATCGTCTGGTTTCCTTGTTAACTCCAGCTCTTTTTCTTAATTTCCTCTTCCAGTTCTGTTCGTTTTAGCCCTTGCTTATTTCTATGTGTTTATTTATATTCATCAAAACTCCTCTCATATACGCTTTGCTTGCATCCCATACAAATTCCATAGATGTACCCTTATTCATATTCAAAAAAAATATTCAGATAGTAATTTTTACAATCATTAATATAGTTTTCATATCTAAATAAATTTTCATTCAGTCTCCAAAACCTTCTTGCCTGCACTACCCTTCCCAACTCCATCCAAACTGGGTTATGGTCCGAAAGGACTCTAGCTGCAATCTTTGTTTCTTGACCCTAGAAAGCAAATCATTAGTGGTTAGAATAAAATCGATCCTTGAAAGGGATTAATGCCTGTCCGAGAAGAAAGTGAAGTCATATTCCTCTGCATTTCTTTCTCGCCAGATATCTCTCAATTCAAAATCATCCATAATGTCAAAGAAAGATTTGGGTAACTTAAAGTGAAATTAAAAGTGAAATAAAAGGACTTAAACAGGAGTTGTATGAGAAATTTGAGGCTAAGGTTGATAAATTAGAGACGACATGCTGAGTCTTGTAACTGTATTAACAGAACATATTTCTGGAGTGGAAGATACTCTAGAGGTTCTTAATGATGCCATGCTAACTTGACATTGAAAACAGAGGTGGTGGAACAAAAAGTGGAAAATGCTGAAAAAGAAATTATTATGATACAGTACCGACAAATGGAGTTCGCATTAAGAGTAAGGGGGCTGCGTGAGGAGAAACAGGAGAACCTGAAACAGATCCTATCGGAAGCTTTTGACCGCCTGATGGGAAGACCAGGGACCAACCAAGGCTGGCAAATTGACAAAGCTTACCGCGTTAACTCCTGGCTGGCAAAGCAGAGAAGCTTCCTCGAGACATCGTTATATATTTTACTACAAGGAGTTCAGAAATATGGTACTGCAAGCGTCTTATAACACTAAGCTTCAAATTGGCGGTCAAGACCTGGCTGTTTTGAAAGAGATACCACCTCAAATGTTAAGAGCCAGAAGAGACTACGCTTTTTTGGTCGAAGAACTCAGAAATCGTCAGATACAGTATAGATGGGATGCACCATTTGGCATCATATTTACATTTGATAAGCAAAGGTACCGCCTCAACTCTGTATGGAAAGCCCGAGATTTTTTTATAATATATTGAAGGCCGGACACCCTGCACCATCTGGACCTAGAGAAAGACCACAAGAAGGACAGGATAGACAGCAAACTACACAACCACCAGACAAGATGGAGCATCTCTCTTCTCTAGAAGTGCAAGGTGCTATGGAACCAAGACCTAGCCGCATGACTACTAGACGTATGGAGAAACAAGCTAAGAGGCAACAGCATCAACAATCATCGGCCATCGATCAAGGAACTACAACAAATTGGAAGCAGTGGGAGGAGCTAGACCTAAGGTTAAACAGGCCGTGCAGGAAGCTCTAAAAATGCTTCAACCAACCAAAGATGACAACTAAGATTTTAACATGGAATGTCAACGGACTGAACTCTCCACAGAGGAAGAAAATATTTCATTATCTTAAACAGTTTAAGAACGATGTAATTTGTTTGCAAGAAACTCATATCAAGTCAACTGATCAAAAATATTTGATCAACTCAAAACTTGGTCAACATTTTGCAGCTTCTGCTATGGAAAGAAGAATGGTATAGTTGTATACTTAAGAAAGATATGAAAGCTGAATTAATAGAAGCAGATCCATTCGGAAGATAGATTGCTTTAGACTAATCTTAGAAGGGAAAAGACATACTTTGGGAATTTATGCTCCAATCAACAGCAAGATAGATTCTATAGAAATCTTCATGCTAAATTAGTACAGTGGGACTATAGTTCCTGTATACTATGGGTGACTGGAAGGAGGATAGACACTAAGAGAGATAAGAAGATTTCCCGCCTAAATACCAAGAGACAGTCCCAATTTTTAATAATTTGTCCCGCGTCCCGCGTTTTAAAAAATTCCTGATTTTTAGAAATGGTGCCCCGCCCTTTTTTGTCTCCACCACGTGGCTTCCTCTTGCAAACATTTCACTCATTTTTCCAGGTCTATCTTTGTCTATAGTGGCTGTGCGCCGGGAGGGCGGCCTGCGGGGCTGGAGGCTGTGTGGTGGCTGTGCACTGCCGAGCACTAGCAGGAGTCGCGGGATGGGCTAGCAGCGCCTTGCTGCCCGATGGAGGCTGCCCAGCTGCGGCGCTGCTGCTGGCGCTGCTGCACCTCTGCTCCACTGCCGAAGATGCCACTGCCACCCCCTCGCCAGCCCTTCCCACCCAGGATGCCCACCAGGAGCCGCCCGAAGCCTTCCAGCCCGAGCACTAGCAGGATCACGGGGCGGGCTGGCCGAGCGGTCTCGCACTCAGCAAGCCTCACCGTCTATGGAGGCTGCCCAGCTGTGGCGCTGCTACTGCTGGCACTACTGCATCACTGCTCCACCACTGAAGATTCCACTGCCACCCCCTCGCTGGCCCTTCCCGCCCGGATGCCCGCCGCCCAGGAGCTGCCCAAAACCTTCCAGCCCGCCCGGGGTGAGTCGGCCGTGGTGCAGCCTGTGGTGGGCATCAGCCAGAGGGTGAAGATGAGGCCAGGCGAGAAGGACCTTGGCACGCTGGGCTACGTGTTAGGCACCCTTCGATTCCCCCTCCCACTTTTCTCCTTGAGTATTGAACTAGGTGGTGAGTATTTTAACTTTTGGGCCTAGAATGTCCTATCACCTTCCATAGAACAAATTTTTATCAAGAACCCCCCCCCCCTTGGTCAATGGTGTCCCTTTACCAATTTTAAAATCTGGTCACTTTAATGTATTGGTTAAGTCAAATTGATATATAGAGAATAAGGAATTTGGCTTTTGAACCAAAAGATCACAAACTCTTGGGAGATGACCAAAGTTTTATTAAAAAGTGTGACTATATAAATGTTTTAAATAAATAAACAAACCACAGCCTGTTATCTTATTAGAACAACTCTATCCTCAAAGTGCCAATGGGAGAGGTTTCCCTTTATGGTTTCTGGTGTGCCAAGGGCGGAGGGAGGGGGGGTACATGCCCACACCCATAATTCTATGCACTCTCCCCCCACGCATATGTGCATGACACACAAACCCTCACATGCGCATGCAACCCCCCCTACTTTTGGTGCACAATGGCATGGTGGACCTGTTTTTCGCTCTCCCCCACAGCTCCAGAGGTTTTCTAGGAGCCTGGGGAGGGCGAAAATGGCCTCCCCCCCCCCCCCCCAAAAGCTGCCAATTTTCTGACTTCCGGTTTGTGTGTTGGGCCGTTTTTTGCCCTCTGGAGACTTCAGGGAAACCTCCTAAAGTCTCTGGAAGACAAAAAAGCCCAACGGGCAAACCAGAAGTTCAGGAACAGACTGACAGGGCAACAACTCATGTGCCTTAAGAAATGGCTCTGCGTGCCACCTGTGGAATGAGTGCCATAGATTCACCATCACTGTGCCTCCTCCTCCTCCTCCTCTTGATTTATGGGAGATATTTTTCTCTCTTGTTTATTTCTTTCTCTCCTTGTTTTATACCTTTATTGCTGCTCTTGTTTCCTTGAAGATAAGTAAGTGCAGGAAATATCATGAGACCCATTCCCTATGAATATGTTAATGACATCATCTTTTACATATGTATTAGTCTCCCCCCCCTCCTCCCATTTTCTGAGATCTATAATATGAGTGCATCCTTTTGTCTGTTAGGGATTATTCACATATTCTTTGTCAGGAGAATAATTGCAACTAATTTGCCTTCCATAGAAGATCTGTATATTGTAAAGGTCAGAAGAAGGGCTGACAAATATCTACAGACCCCCTCACTAAACTGTTTCAATACCTCCTTTCAGGACTCCGCTATAGGGCATTTCAAGCCATAACAACTAAACACGGGACAGATTTTCTCTCGTGCCATTATACTGCTGAACATCTAACTCTCACAGTACTGTCAAATGTCTAGATATATATACCCATGTTGTATGGCTGTAATACTACTATTTCTTCTTTACTATTCTCTCTTATTGGGATGATGATGAGATTACTCTGCTGCTTTGCATGCGCACTGAGAGCTTCTACACCAGAGATAAATTCCTTGTGTGTCTAATCACACTTGGCCAAATAAAGTATTCCATTCCATTTTATTCATTTTGAGGTTGTCAGTGGATCAGAGGTGGTTAGGATTGATGTGTGATCTGGAGCAGGGGACAGGAAAGTCTTAGGGTCTTTTTCCTTCCAACATTTTGTTGTCTCCAATATTGTGAATAATATAGGATAACTAGATACCATGGGGAAAATACTTGTTCTATGCATGATACCTTTGCATTTGATTTAAAATTAAATACCTTCAATGTTTAAGTAAGAAAGCAGGATGAAAATATTTCAATTACATTTTAAAACTTCTTTTCAGGGGATCAGAGTATATTGGAACTGTTGAACCCAAAGGATTTGCACTTAAAAGTCTTCCAGAAACTCAATCATGTCAGCAATTTTTCATACTCCTTTTTTCAAATGGTATTTTAAGTTTCCAGAAGTATATTCAAGAACTGAAATAATATGAGAATTGGTTAAACTAGACAACCAGTTATACTATCTCATATAAAATATTAGAGCATGAAATCACCAGCAGTTGAACTTGACCCAAAAGAGACTGACTTAATGATTGTAACTTCTTAGTCTGAAAGAAATCGAAAGTTTTCGACAATTGGTTATGAATGCCAGATGTGGTAGTGATACAATGGATGGTTTATCAATGCAGGGATTACTGACTCACTATCAGTTTTTGAACACACAGACAGACAGACAGACATAGCATATCATAAACATTCTATTTAATTATAAGTATAAGTACAAGTATAAGTATAATCTTTATTGTCATTGTACTTAAATACAACGAAATTGGTTTTAACCTCACTGGTGCAAAATTATAATAGAAACAAAAAAAAGAAAGAAAAAGAAAAAAACTAGCGTGTGCATGGAGTGATTGTGGTTGTATTTAAAGTCTCACAGCCCAAGGACAGAAACTATCTTTAAACCTCTTTGTTTGGCTGGCTATACTTTGATGCCTTCTGCCTGATGGTAGAAGTGCAAAGAGACACTGACCAGGGTGTGAATCATCTCTGAGTATCTTCCTTACTTACTTTAAGAACATTTAAGTTATATTTAATAACATTTTGCTTGTGGTCTTGGTCTACATGCTTTGCTTGGTGGGCATGGCATGGCTTGGTGGGCATGGTATGGTGGGCGTGGCAGGGGAAGGATACTGTAAAATCTCCATTCCCACCCCACTGCAAGGGAAAGTTACTGCAAAATCCCTGTTTTCTCCTGATCAGTTGGGCCTCAGGAGGCAGAGAATAGATGGGGGTGGGGCCAGTCAGAGGTGATATTTACTGGTTCTCTGAACTACTCAAAATTTCCACTACCGGTTCTCCAAAATTTCCACTACCGTTGCTGAATACTATCTCAGGGACAGAAGAAAAGCAGTTCCATAGATATGTAATTGTAGGATATCATAGTAAAACATGGGTGGATGGATGGATGGATGGATGGATGGAGCAGCCTGTAGAAAAAATAAACACTGGATATATAGAAGCAATCATACATACACATGCACATGCCAAAACCAGAGCCATTAAGTAAGCTGTCTATTGCAAGTAGTCATTTCTTGATATTTGTATGATTATTTTATTTATTATTTCTTATGTGACTTCAGTAGCAATGTTTGCTTTGATTTTCTTAAGTATAATATCTGATTCTATAATTCTTGCTACCCTTTCTTCTATCAAAGCAAAGCTCCCCCTTCATCGTGGGCTAACCCATCATATTTAATTTGCAGAACTTAGTCTTGCAATAATTTCTTGTCTCTTCTGCATTTTCACAGTAAATGAATGCAGCTCTTTGATAGAGATGCTAATTGTATCATTGACAAATCAGGAATTAAATTAAATTGATCACAATTTACCATTGACCAATATTAAGCAATTTATCTCAGATAGTTTCCAATTACTTTGCTTTCCCCAAACACTCTAACTATAATAGATATGATTGCAGAATTCAATGGCAGAGTAACAAGTACAAATAATGTTATGACTGCTTGCCTGAATGTGCTTGGAATGCAGATCCTATTCAGTTCACACAGAGTAAGGAACTACAAATATTTTTCAGCCTTGCTGCTAATTATATCAGCAATTTAAACCCACAAATCTATCATTATTTTATGTCAGATTTTTAAAAAAATTCACAATACACATTGCTTCATTTTTAATCTCTCCCTTTTTTTCTTTTTTGAAATGTTTTAATTTTGAACTGCCCACAGAACAAATATGGGAACATTAAAAACCATTGTGTAATTGTTTGATGTTTCATCAGCAGGTTGCTCTCATTAATTTGTTTCTAGGACAAATTTGTTTCAATCTTCTGAATGTTTAGAAGTGTACAGTTTTGTGAACATCGGACTCTTCTTGTCTTAGTTGGTTGATTGGCATTGTCAGCTCCAGCTCTAACAATTCAGAAATAAGTATTTTAACTTTGGCATCTGCTATATGTCTCAATTTCCTATACATGCTGTGTGGATCTGTGCCCAAAATGAAAATGAAATCATGTTGCAGAAATTATAGAAGTATAATTACATAAATGTAGGAAGCAAAGATTTCATTGACTTAATAACATATCACCACTATAGTGATGGTTATTTTTCTGTTATTTTAGGCTCACCCAGACTCTCTACAAAGATAACAAGTATTCATGTCAATTACTGGACTAAAACTGTGGAGATTAGGTTCAAATCCCATTCAATCATAAGCTCATTGGGTGACCTTGAGCTGTGCAAAATTTCATTATGACCTTATCTGCATGTCCAGTTGCCTTTATGTGGTAACAACCCAGTAGTTATATCTTGAGAATGACATCCTGTTCCCAAATCACCTCACAGGCAACCTCCACATGTTTTTATCCATGCATCAAAAGTAAAATTTCCCCTGGCTTCTGCTGACAGAATCAGTCTACCTGTTTGTTTGGGGTTTGGGGTTTTTTCATTATAGACATATGCCTCCACACCAGATGACTACCACATGGAGTATCAAGAATGCCTCTTAACTCTCTGGTCATTGGTCACTGCCCTCTATGGCAATGAGTTTTTAACAAGTTCACCATGGTGAAATGGTAGGGCTTGCTTGCTTTTTTTGTTTTTTAACCAGATAAAGTTAAGATAATTATGAGAGTTTTCTTTCTAGCCCACAGAGAAAAAGAAAGGTTACTATGCTGGTTACTTTATTTTCTTTTTGTCCCACAAATCCATCAGTAGACATGGTATACATGGGGAAGTGTCTGCTAGAAGAATATGTCAAGGGAAAAGGGCTCATACAAAGGTCTGTCAATAGAAGCAAAGTCTCCTCACAGACCCACCTACATAAAGAAATCAGTTGGAATTCCCTTTCCCAAGATAGGGAGTAAAGAAAAGGGAATCCATCAATCAGAGACCATGATAACTACTCTCCAAACAGGACATGTGAACCATATCATTGTCAAAATTGAAGAAACGATTGAAATCCAGACAGCAAAATCTGAAACCAATTTCATTTCCAGTTTCTGCACAAGAAACAAACAACTTAAGGCTGCCACATGGAAGATCTCCATGTCTTAACCCATTTTATCACATCAAGTTGGCATTTGATGAGAAGTATCATATCTTTATGCTTTCACTGAGCAAGTCCTGGATATTGCATCCCTTCCAATTAATTATATCTTGAATAGTTCTTAACACAAAGAGACTGCTTTTCATAGGAAAATAGTCTAGTGACTCCATTCAAACAATCGTAATCTTAATTATACTCACATAATACAAATCTCCTTTAGCTTTCGCCATCACATTAGATTTTAGCAAGACCAAATCCAGCTTATGTGAGGGAGTTGCCAGCTCCTTAATAATGTCTGGAATCCAATAGTCTCTTACATATCCATCACAAGTTTCCATTTGAGATAATCATGCAAAGCACAGAGAAACCATAAGGTAGACCAAACAAAATAAATTAAGGGCTGAAGATAATTGGAAAAAAAGGAACTTTAACTCCAAAAGGTTAAGTAAAAACCAAAATCCTTTAAAAAAAAAAACTACGAAGAAATTGTTTCGTAGGCACTCTTTTCATTTCCTATCCTTCCCTATTCTTTACCTTACTCGGGTCCAATGTGGAGACATTAGACCGTTCATTCATTTGTTTGATAATTTGCCATGCATAGCTCTGAAGAATAGCAGGAAGCATTAAAGGGCATCACTATGTAGAAGCAATGCATTATTCATTTTGAATTATGGAAATGTTAATGAACCAACCTATCCAAGGGGATGTTGATAACCTGGGAAGATGACAGATGACGAAAATGTAGTTGGGTTTCTCTAGCATTTCTGATAGAGCCCTTCAGTGATAGGTACTAAAAATTCCCTTGTTGCTTGTTGCTTTCCAATAGACTAGAATGTAAATGTAACTGAAACAGATTTTTATACTATTATTAGAACAAGAAGTAGGGGGTGGGGTGGGAGAAAGATAAGTTTGCTTTGGACATTAACCACTAAAAATCACTTGAGCCTTGTACGTTTATGTGAATCACTGCAGTAGACCAAAGAATCCATTTTAGCCTGATGTTTTCTGTTCATTCCATAATTTGATTTTCCCTGCAACCTAACACACAAAAGTCCATTGTATTGTGTAAGAACTTCAGAGTTAAATCAGTCAGGAAGTAATTCAAAACTATCTTTTTGATCTTAAAAGAGGTTTCAGAGAGGAGAAAGGGGCATCGAGAGATTCAGCATTAATCATGAAACATGACATTGCTTAATGGAATATATATTTTCAATTAAAATTTCATTCACTGTAGACTTATTTGAATTATCCCAAATAATTTTCTTACAGTTGGATGGTATGTCAAAAAATGTTCTTTCTGCTACTTGGAAGCAGTCATTCCTAATTCACTGCAAAGCATACCATTATTTGGTATGAGAACAAAAAAAAATTGGAGAACTTTTGTGAAAGACAATTTAAACTTCAGAAATTAAAAATATGGCATTATATAGCACAACCTGTTTTCTGATTTATTTTACATAATTCTATATTACTGAAAGCCAGAAAATTAAGGCTTGCATTTTAAAATGTGCCATTGCAGATTTCCAATTGGAATGAATCCTGTATCATTTTATTTATGTGGTCTTTTCAGAATATATGGAAGAACACCTTTCAGGATTGTTCCTTCTCATTTGGACAAGTAATTGATGATTGCAATGAAAGTTCCTTCATCTTGCCATGGCATTGAGGATGCCCACATTGCAGTCAATGGTCCAGTTAGTCATTAAACCAGATTAAACCGTGCTGCAAATAAAGCAAGTTGCATATTACAATTATAATAAAGCAAGTTGGATGAGTCCCAATATACAACAGTAATTTGCAATGCAAGAGCCCAGCACAAATTGTCATACTGATAATCTTATTGCATCTCTGGAATAAATACAGAGCAACATTGGTATCTTATTTATTAACATTCCAAAGTCATATTTTTAAATGTGAGATAGCTATTTAAAGGAAGACAAAGGAAAAAAATAGGTGCTTACTATATGAAGACTGATGGTTTTCCCGCATAGATGGATTTTCTAAGACTTGTTAACAACTCATGAAGATTGTTTAACTCAAAACAGGCTGTTCTTGTAAATCAAAAGAGCACATGAGGAAACATGAAGTGAATGGAGGTATTATTGAAGAATGAAACTGAGAAATCTACCCTCAGGCACCTTTATTCTTGCAGGAGTTCTGAAAACATGTTCACCTTACAAACATGCTTATAAATCCATGTGCGGAGGACTACAGCGATGACCTTGTAGCAGGCATGCAGATACTATTAGTAAAACAGGGTGGAAAGGTATTAGGAAAAAAACAGTCTGCTTTGATTCACTTTGATACAAGATTGAGGGAAAGTAAACTCTTGTTGGGCTTTTGACTTCCAGTAGTTTCTGTAGAATCTGACCTAAACTGGCTTATCTCAAAAGACTGACATTATGGCTGAATAAGCCACTGTGGAGAACCTTAACATTCAGTAAGGCAAGTCTTTCAAGTGGCAGCTGCAGGAAGACTGAAGGGGTGATATTCTGTTTCTCCTGAATTCTTCAGGTTGCCCTCTCTTGGAGGACATTCGGCTACTTGATTTTGCTGCCTGAAATGTGATAGAAATGTGTGTCACCGATGTCAAAGTAAGAGTCAATAGGTAACATAGGGAGAGAGATATTATTATAGGCATATATTCCTGATCATAAAAGTGCCAAAATTGTGAAAAATGCATCATGATGGCACAATGCAATGAGAGCTACTTTTTCTACTTGCATTGCAGTGCCATATACAATCACAAATACAGGCTGCCTTTGAAATGCATTCAGAAACTTCAATTGGTACAGAATGTGGCTGAGCAGGTAATAAATGATGCTGGATACACAGGGCATGAACCATCACTATTACATGAGCTACATTGGCTACTAGTAGTATGTTTCTGGGTGAAATTCGAAGTGTTGGTTGTTACCTTTAAAGTCCTACATGACTTAAGACTAGGTTACCCGAGGGACCATCTTTTTCCAAGAGTTTCTACCCATCCAGTTCAAACAAGCAGATTGTGTAAGCTACGCATCTAGTCAATCAAAGAATGTCAGCTGGCCGCCTCTGCCTTAGTCCTTCCTCTATATAATATTCTCCTTTCAGAGGTCAAAATGGCCCACCTTGCTGGCCTTTTGCGAGGCTTTAAAAACATGGCTGTGTACCAGTGGTGGGTTTCAAAAAAATTTTAACCTACTCTGTGGGTGTGGCCTCCTTTGTGGGAGTGACTTGCTGGCCATGTGACCTGGTGGGAGTGGCTTGCTGGCCATGTGTTCTCTCTCTCTCTCTCTCTCTCGCTCTCTCTCCTTCCTTTTGTCTCTCTGACCCTTTTTCCTTTTTTTCTTTCATCTCTCACTTTTTCTTTCTTTTTTTTTCTTTTTATTTCTTCCTTTCTTTCTCTTCTGTGTGTGTGTGTGTTTTTTCTGTGTGTGTGTGTGTGTGTGTGTGTGTGTGTGTGTGTGAGCGGTGGGTTTCAAAAAATTTTGGAACCTCTTCTGTAGGTGTGGCCTGCTTTCTGGGTCCACTGGTGAAACCTCTTCTAACCGGTTCATGGATTTGAACGAAGCAGTTCTACCAAACTGATGGTGCGAACTGTCGGAAAACCCACCCCACCTCTTCTGTGTACTGGGCCGGTTTTGGAGGGCCGTTAATGGTGTAACTATACATGAAAAAAAAAACAGTGTGTCGTGATTTTTATGTTTTCGATTGTGTTTAAGTGATCACAGTTACAACTGTAAGGCCTAGAATCCTTCGTTGAAATGGAATGTCACAGAAATTGAAAATAATAAATAAATAAATAAATAAATAAATAAATAAAACTAACATCATTATATCACAACATATCTTTCATTACTTTCCCCCTTCAACGAGGGCATTTGTTGCTCCAGAAACAAGTCATTTAAGTGCTCCCTTTCACTTTTCCTGAAATTTTAAAAAATTAAATTGGCCTTGAATGCCAGGCAAAGGAATGAAATCACTAGTAGAAACATTAAATGTTAAAATTAAAAAAATTAAAATTGTTCTGATGTATTGCCATTCTGCAAGATGTTCCTCTTCAGTTTCTGTCAATCCTTTGATTTTAGAAGGAAAAAATGAACTAAAGGTCCAGATAAATTTGAAATAAAATTAGGAATGAATTGGAATGAATTATTACTTACCAATTTATAACCCTTTTAAAGTGGGTTCCATGTTTAAAATGTACTATAATTTTTATCCTTACTCTTATACTTGCTACTGGCTACCTTATAATCATGCTTGTTTTGTGTGCCTTTTTAAATTATTTTAATTATAGCTGCTTTTTTAATGTATTTATTTTTAATTATGCGTTCTACACTGCTCACAGTGCCTTTTATACAAAATGGGCAGCTATACAAACATGATAAATGAAAAAAACTAATATATTTTTTTTAAAAGAAAATGCACACATCTCTAAAAACACCCGTATTTCCAGTTTTCAATACAACATCTAATACTAATAATTGGCTCTGTGGGTTCAAATTTTCAAAACACATTTTAATGCAGCTTCTTTTGAAATTGCTGTGCAGGCTCAGCAGTTTTCCCAAAGAAAGATCAATGGCTAATTTTGTAGAACTACATTTTTCTTTAAAAATAAAAGTGGTATTTCATGTCACTAGAGGAAAATTATAGCTTGCAAAAGTGCAGTCCCACAAAATCTCAGGCTTGTGTTACCTTTCTGCTCCCTCTTCTCTTGCCCCTCTGCAAAATTTGGGTAAGATTCACCAGCTAGCAATAGCAGAGAAAAAACCTGCTGGGATATTGTCCTATGGTGATTTCTTAAAAAAAAAAAGAGATAATTTAAGTCCCTCTTCCTGGGATAATTTCAATATTATTCTATCACATCCCAAAGAGATCAAAATCATAACAACAATAACAGAACAACATTTCAAAACATGGAAAAAGCAATGAGATAAAATAACAGAGTTGGAAGGTACCTTAGAGGTCATCTAGTCCAACCCCCTGCTCACACAGGAAACCTGTACTAGGTATTCGAACCACCGAACTGCCGACCTTTCTGATCAACAAGCTCAGTGTCTTATAACAAACCTGTTGGGCTTTTGCATGGGAGGGGGGTTTAGAAAAAAATCCTTAAGGACCACTATTCACTCTATCTGGAGCACATAAATCTAGACATGTCACTGGAAGGCAAAATCACAAAAATGCATCTCACTTATTTTGGCCATGTCATATGAGGGAATTCAGTGGAGAAAGCAATTATGTTTGGAAGAGTTAGCGGTAAAAGGAAACAAAGTTGTCAAATGGATGTCTGAACACCATCAAAGCTAACACCAGCCAGAGCATAGAACAACTCAAAGAATTAGTGCAAGATTGGAAGACATGGAGAGAACTGACCCATAGGATCACAAGAGCTGGACATGACTGAATGGATAACACCATCATTCATTCTGTAGCAAGAGGTGAGGAAGCTGTGGTCCTCCAGAGATTGATGCAGGGGTGAAATTTGACCGGTTCTATCCGGTTCGGGCAAACCAGTAGTGGCAGTGGCAGGAGGCTCCACCCACCCACACAGATGTCATCACATCCCGTTTTTTACGTTCTGCACATGCACAGAAGGTCGTCACATTTGTGAACCGCTAACATGGTAAATTGATTTCACCCTTGGATTGATGACCTAGAATTCTCAACATCCATCCAACTAGAGGACCACATTAGAACAAAGATTTTTGTAATGGAAAATTAATGTATAAAACTGCAACTTCAAAATAGCTAGTGCAGTCTCATATTGTATAGTGTTCCTAACAGATTAGCAACATTAACATTGAAATTGTTCTACAGCTTGTAGCGGTTGGCAATCAGTTAGTTTACAGCCACAAAGATACAATATTTGCTGTTTCTCTCCTTGAGAGTTGCTCCAAAAGTAAGAGGAATAAAATATTTGGAACCAGAAAAATTGCTCTGGTTCAAGAGCTCCAGGGTTGAGAGACTGGAAAAACAAAGCTTAGTGATATTACTCAAACTTCTTTTAATCTCCTCTCTTTTATGAAGCATAAACTGATAAAACACAAAATGATTGCCATGTTCCTTATTTTGTGTAATTTATACTGAATATTGTATATCCCCATCTCTGCAATATTCAAGATAATGTTTCTATTGTTGCAGTCAAGAAGGATAAATGGGATGGGTGAGCTTTCAAGAAATTACATGGCAAAATCACACCATTCAGTATTTTTAAAAAAAAAAACTTTTGACACACTTTTTTTAAAGAAAAAAAAATCCTAAATTCTTTTTTTCAAACTCATTGTTCTTGCTTTGACCTTAATTGGGTTTTTTTCCCCTCCTTTATCCCTCCATTCAGCTTTTAGAAGCTCCTGATGCATCTAGAGGGGCAAACATTTCATTCTTCAATAGGAAATCGAGCCAAACACAGTATGAGGGAAGCAAAATTGAGGCGATCACCCCAGGAATAATTGTAAAGACCATTAATGGAAGCCTTGAATCACCTGGAGTTGGGCTTTTCAAGCAAATGCCATGGCTAAATCAAAAGTCTTTTGTTACTAGAAGCAAGAAAATGCAATGAAAATCGAATTTCAACAAAAGCAGCCATTGATTTTGGAAGACAAGATGAAACTCTGTTAATAATAAAGCTCAACTACAGACCTGACAAATATTTACTGTATCGGTTACATTTTTCATGCCTTTGGAATAAAAACACAAAAAGCCAAAAGTTAGTTATAACTAATTTATTCCCATTAAATGTTCTTATTTAATTGAAAAGCTTTTTCCCAGAGACTGATGATCATTTTAAGAGTCATCAGTGAAATAGTGTATGAGTTCCTGAAACGATTCTTAAATTTGTGGTTGATACTACAGCTGTGTAAAACTTTAATCGACAGCGGATTAGATGGAATTTTCCAACTGAATAATCTTTCCAAATCAAATCAGGAAACTGAATTGACTCTTTGAATTAAATTCAGTGGTGACATGGTATCAAAGCAAGCAAGATGGTGATCATTGCATAGCAATCAAAAATCTGTCCCTTTTGTATGTGTGACAATGAGACATGCATGGACAAAGGGATGGGATTTCAATTACAATGTTGTACCTACCTATCTTGCCTATTTTTACAACAAAAAGAAAAGAAAAACCCAGGCACTGATGATTGGATTGATGGCTTCAAATAATTTTATTATTTAAAGATTGAAAATGCTTTTTTGCATATCCTTAAATGAAACAAATGGAAGATATTGATGTGATTGAAAAACAATTTTTATATCAGGAAAATTCATAGATATATAAGAATAATCCTACTGAATCTGACCAAAAGCTATTAGAACTCTTCCACATACATATCTCTGTCAGCAACTACCATCAAGGCAAACAATCTATTTCTGTAAATAATATTGGCTTTCATGACTCTGAAGGCCTTATACTCTGTGAAATAGTCTAATTTCCCTTTAATCCATTGAGTAGCTATCATTACATCTTGTAGTAATGAATTCCACAGGTCACTTTTCATTCTATGTAAAGTCCTTCCTTTTCTTTATCCCAACTATGCAATCGCTCAGCTTAATTGGGCAATCAAAGGTTCTTGTATTTTGCAAAACAGAAAAAACTTCTTCCAATCTATTTTTTCATAACATTCATATTTTGTGTGCCTGTATCATTTCCTCCCACAATTCCACTTTTGCCTAATCTACTAGAAGATTTGATCATCTTTTTCAAAGAGGAATTGCTCCTATTGTTCCTTGGCTGCCTTTTCTGCAGCTTTATTTTCCTTCCAGAAATGCAATAAGCTGAACTGTACACTCTATGCTAAGCATGATTGCACTTTAGATTGCCCAATACTGGCAGTATTAATTTTTTTATCCTTTCTTAATGATTTCCCCTTACAAATTTTTCTCAGCAGTCACATACTGAGCTTTCTTCCACTATTCCAACCTCCTTTCTTGCTCAGTATTACTGGCTCAGATCTCATCAGTGCATACAGATAAAATTAGGAACTGTTTCTTACCCTACCACGCACACTTTGCTGTTGTTTACATTGAGATACTTCTAGTACACAAACTTTGGTGTCCATTAAACATGTTTCTCTCTCTCTCTCTCTCTCTCTCTCTCTCTCTCTCTCTCTCTCTCTCTCTCTCTCTCTCTCTCTCTCTCTCTCTCTCTCTCACACACACCCACACACACACACACACACACACACACAAAGCCTAAAAGATGAGGTGAAATCAAGACACTCCAAAATTAAAACGGGGTGTTTTATCGATGATATTTGTAGTTTAAAATTAGTATGCATTAATCTGTGGTATACTATGCTCAGCAAATTCTTTTTTGAAAGATTTTGTAAATCTATTTCATAGAAATCTGTGACAATTTTCCAACTCTACACTATCTACACCAATCAGATCCAATGGTTGCCTCATAGGCAAATATGAGCTGTTTGTTACCACTGTAGTGTCTCAAAATCTAGCTTATCTTCAAGTCCTGCAAAGATGCTTGGACATGATGTGAACATGAAAAAGTATTACATGTTACCGTGATAAAAGAAGTCATACACAGAGGCATTCCTGTCTAGTAGGCATCATATTTAAATCAGTGTTTCTCAACTGTATCAACTTTAAAAGATATAGGTTTTAAAGATTGGGTGAAAGGAACGCAGGAGCCATGGATCATGAGAGTAATGATGTTTATTAGTACCAGATGACAAGATGACAAGCGATTCAGAAATCCGTTACAACTGTCCGGTATTTATACCCTCAGGTCACCAACTGTCATTAGAACCTCCAATCACAGGCTGTGCTTCGCCCGACCAATTAGAACGCAGCACAGGCTGTTGCTGGGCTATAACACTCCTTCCCTCCAGTTATTTACATACGTGTCAATTAGCGTGTTATTTGTTTGCAATTTTTATCTATTTATTTATTGCATTTACAATTTAATTGCATTTTTTGTCATGTTCAACATTTACAATTTATTTGCATTTTTGTGTTCTTGTGTTTATGTTCAACACCTACAAATTTGTGTTCTCTCCTTCCCCCCAGTTAACCAGACACTCCATTCTCATATTCCTATTTGCTATACACCATTTACATATACACATTTGCATTCCCCCCCCCACCAGTTCTGCACATGTGTCGTTTCTGCGGCCCTCAAACTGGTTCAGGACCTTCAATCAAGTCTTTTTGGCTCGCTCCTGAATCTAACAGCGGCCAGCAGCGGCAGGGAGGCAGTATAACTTGTAAGTTTGTGTATGAAGAGATTATCCACTTTGTGGATTGGCTTTGCTCGATCGGCATGCAGGCAGGTTCCCTGTTGCTGGAAGGATTTAGCTGACAGGATTTCTCCTGACTTTTGCTGTAGAGAATGGTAGGCTTCTGAAATGGCTGTGGAGGCTTCTGTTAGAGAGCGGAGATCGTTTGGAAGGCAGCAGGCAGGCTTTTGAGTGGCCAGAGTTGCTCCTTGGGAGGCAGGCAGCTTTGTAATGCAAATGGCCTTGGAAGGCTGGCAGCTGTGGAAAACCCAAGTGGAGCAGCGGTTGGCTCTGGAGGAAGAAAGACTGCAGCGTCTATGTCTATGGCTTCTCAGGAGGCAGTAGAGCAGGCTGGAAAGCTGTATGCTAGAATCAGAGGCTTCTTAGGCAACAGTAACCGTTTATTGCAACACGAACGTTTGTAACAGTAGCTAACAGTAGACCGGATAGACTCTAGAGTTGTGTCTGGTAGATCTTCGCAGCAGAGAGGCAGGCAGACAGGCAGCTTCAGCCATGGTTGAGCCAACACGATTGTAGCTCGTCCCCGAGCAGAGGCAGCGGCTCCAGCCAAGGTTAAGCGTGGTGGCCCGTCCCTGTGACTGATGGAGGCCGCACCTGTGGATCTGCTCAGGTTGGCTGATCGGAGGCGAAACCTGAGGCGAGGCAACTGCTGTTGCAGCTCTGACAGGTCTTCAAAGTATTTTCTGTTCGCGTTTGCTCGGTTGCGTTGCGACTGGCTTATTGTTTAGTTATTCTTATTCCAGGCTCTGCAGGAATCGCGATACCACTACGCTAATTGACACGTATGTAAATAACTGGGGGGAAGGAGTGTTATAGCCCAGCAACAGCCTGTGCTGCGTTCTAATTGGTCGGGCGAAGCACAGCCTGTGATTGGAGGTTCTAATGACAGTTGGTGACCTGAGGGTATAAATACCGGACAGTTGTAACGGATTTCTGAATCGCTTGTCATCTTGTCATCTGGTACTAATAAACATCATTACTCTCATGATCCATGGCTCCTGCTTCGTTCCCTCACAACACACAACATATACAACAATAGGTAGTCCTTGACTTATAACCATTCATTTAGGAGCCATTCAAACTTACACCACTGAGAAGTGACTTAAGACCATTCCTCACCTTTAAGACCATTGCAGCATCCCCAATTCGAGCACTTGACAACCTGTGTACATTTACCCCAGTTGCAGCATCCCAGGGTCACGTGATCACTATTTGTGATCTTCCCAGCTGGCTTCCAACAAGCAAAGTCAATGGAGGAAACTGTATTCACATGACTCACTTGGCAAATGTAGCAGTTCACTTAACCGTGGAAAACTCATTCTATTGTGATCATAAATCAAGGATTATCTATATGGTTGTAACTCCCAGAATGCCACAGCCAGCATGTTTTCTACCCCAGTATAGATGGTTCAGCCCTATAACAAATTTGAAATCCCAGCTGGTTCTGTTATTTTGCAAATATTACTTGACTCTCACCTTGCAACCATCTTATAATGCAAACTTATGTGCTGAATTTCTGGACCATAGCTTACCATCTGGACTTTGTTCATCCTCTATATTCAATCCCTCATCTGGGTTATCATTCAGCTGTTAAATAACATTTTCTAGGTGTAAAAATGGCTTTCTATTTCCAGAAATACTGCAGGGGGGATTATCCTGCCTTCTTTCTCTGTCACAAGCTGCCAACTGTCTTCTCTCAAGTTTTTACAACAGATCTGGATTTTAACAATGACTTAATTAGGACTGTAAGCTATAATTGATATAAATGGCAAATTAATTAACTGGCCTTTTTGCATTAGTCAGATTGCAAGATATGGAACCATCTGTTTATTTTATATGTTTTCAAAGTCAGAAATTGTAGGCACTTGCAGAAGAATGTTTATACAAATACATTTTGTAACACTGCAAACAGAAAGTGGTCCAAGCTGCTAATGTTTGTCTTTTGTTTGCTAGTGTAGCTAATGAGATTGTCTGGTTCTTGCTTAGATCAGATTATGATTAAGGGGTTCAAGCCATTTGGGTCTATAACTCATTACCAAGCACAGAGTTTCTTAAGTTGTCATTTCTACAGAGTTGATGTGACAATTATGAAGATAAATGAGTACCATAAAAAAAAAATCCTGATCGAGATTGTACCAATCTAGCCAAATACTAGAAACCACACAGGGAAAAATTTCCACTAGTAGTTGGCACAGTGGTCACAGATATCAACTTTCTGATTGTCAGACAAATCTATGGTCCATGAATCTATCAAGTCTTTTAACGATATAGTCTTTACCACATTGCATGAAATAATTATACATTGTGCAAATTAAATTTTTTCTGTAGTTTATTCAACCACTAATCACTCCCATCACATGTACAGGTGACACAAGTATTTGCTTATTTTACACACCTAGCACCCAGTGCTAGGTGAGACTCTGAAAATGGTCCCAGATACCCCACTAAAACTTGCCAATAGAATGTAATATTTAACATCTGGACACTTCCAGTAGAGTATGCAAATGAATGTTGTGCACTTTGCAGGGGACATTAAACCCCCCAAAAAAGCAGCAGAGTGAGAATTAGACTGATAGTTTTCTCTGGGTTATCTTGAGATCACCTTCATGTGTGTATGTAGTGTGTAGGCCTCACGGCTGACAATGCATACCTGGGGGCAAGTGACCATTTCAAAATGATGGGTTTAGTTCAATGTAATAGCTGTCTTGCACCTGTCTTTCGCAGTACTCTTTTCAAATTTGGATACTGTCCCCTTTGTAAAAAAATTACTAGTCTACATCTCTAATTTGCTCTCCAAGCAGAAATTAGGCGTCCAATTCGGCCATTCCACTCTATGGAGATGGCACGCTATCAGCCCCCTACCACAAAGATCCTTCAGGAGAAGAGCAGTCTGGACAACCATGATCTGGCAGGGTGAGAGCTGTGAACCATAAACACAAAGCTTTTGCTGTGACCCAGCATAACAGATATAGCGCCCTTGCTGACCCTAATGGGGACATTAAAGTGACAGGTCAAGGTAGTTGTGATAATGATGACTCAAATAAGCAGAGGATCATGGCCCAAAATGAAGAAATTACTTTGGAAAGGCGAAATGGGGAACCAGGTATTACACATCAGTCACAAGAAGAGCAAGGTATGCAAAAAGAGAAGTCACGTTCTGGTTGGTGATTCAAATGTAATTTAGGAAAAGATATGGAGATTTTAAAAGAGGCTAGGTGTCTGCCAGGTGCTACTGCCAGCAGAGACAAGAGGCGCATTCTTAAGATAGTCAAGAATGCAAGTAAGGACTGTGATATTGATGCTATTATACATCTTGGCACAAATGATCTGTTCCAAAAAGATGTACTTTTGGTGAAGAATGATTTCCAGAGCTTGGGGTATGAACTTAGTAGTATAGGTTGTAGGCTTATCTTTTCAGAGGTTTTACCAGTATATAGGAACAAAAAGGGAAGGGCCAGTGTGTAGCAGAGTTTAATGTGTGGCTAAAGGAGTGGTGTAAAAGGGAAGGCTTTGGTTTTATTAGTCATGATGTCTGCAGCTGGTCCAATGATAGACTGTACAAAAGAGATGGTTTGCACCCATCCAAGAAAGGGACTGACATTTAATTGGCATTAAATTCACAGGTTTTCTGGATAAACATTTAAACTGAACAGCGGGGACAGACAATTGATTGATACAGAACATTTCTGTCCCCAGCAATCTAAAACTCATAAGGTTATCAGTGCATGTAACACAGATGTTTGTGCAGGTAATATTATCACTCCCACTGTCAAGCAAAACCAAGCATTTAATAGTGAGTGCCATACCATGTGCATGAATCATACAAGTGGCAAGAAAATAGGGGCAGTCAGGCATAACACAGGTTATGTAGACCATAAACACAGGGTCAATAAAAATGGACTCAAATGTCTATATATCAATGCACAGAGTATGAGGAATAAACAGGGCAAATTAGAAATTCAAGTAAAAGGGGGCAGATACGATATTGTTGCCATTACAGAAACTTGGTGGAGTGAAACCAACAAATGGAACATATGGTTAGAAGGATTTAAATTATTTAAAAGAAATAGACCAAATAAAAAGGAGGTGGAGTTGCACTATATATAAGAAATAATTACCTCTCTACAGAAATAGAGCACAACATGATGAGAACTATCTTGAATGCATTTGGGTCAATATTAAAGGTTGGGGGGGGGGAATGACATTGCCATAGGTCTACAGGCCACCCAACCAAGCAGAGGAAGTAGATGAACTTTTTGCTAGTAAGCTAACTAAGGTATGTAGGAAGCACACCACAATAGTAGTGGGGGATTTTAACTACCCTGAAATCAACTGGGAAACAAACTCTGCACCAAGTGGAAGATCCAACAGGTTCCTAACAAACCTAGCAGCCACCTTGTTTCCCAAAAAGTAGAGAAGGGAACAGGGGATCAGCCATATTGGACTTAATCTCTCTAACAGAGAGGAAATGATAGAAGATTTTGAAGCCACAGGAACCCTGGGGGCAAGTGACCATGCAATATTGGAATTCAACATTATGCAACACAAGTAGTAGAACAAAGTGAAACTAGAGTCTTGGACTTTAAGAGAGCTAATTTCAATAAACTTAGAGAGAGCTTGGGGAAAATTCCATGGATGAGAATCCTCAAGGGGAAAACAACTCAGAAGCTTGGGAAATTTTGAAAAATGATATTACAAAAGCCCAGTCTAACACAATACCAATGAAGAAGAAAAATAACAGCTCCCAAAAGAAACCAGCATGGCTGCATAAAGAACTCTCTGACAAATTGAAAGACAAAAAAGATAAATATAAAAATGGAAAGGGGGGGCACATAACTAAGGCAGAATATCAGCAAATAGCCCGAGCATGTAAAGATGAAATGAGAAAAACTAAGGCTCACAATGAAGAAAGGCTTGACACAAAAGTAAAAAATAACTAAAAAAGCTTCTTCAAACATGTTAAAACAAGAAAAAGTTAAGGAAACAATTGGTCCATTGCTGGGAGAAAGTGGCAAGAAGGTGACAAGCAACAGGGAGAAAGCAGAAGTATTTCATGTTTTGCATCTGTCTTTACACAAAGGAATAAACAGTCCAACCTATCAAAATAGCACCACAAAAATCAGAGTAGGAACACAAGTTGAAATAGGGAATAAAATGGTAAGTAAGCACCTGTCTACCCTAGACGAGTTCAAATCACCAGGACTGGATGGATTACACCCCAGGTTTCTGAAGGAACTGGCAGGCGAGATCTCAGAACCACTGAACTATATCTTTCAGAGAGCACCGGGAAACTACCAGAGGACTGGAAAAGAGCTGATGTGATTCCCATCTTCAAAAAGGGGGAAAAAACAGATCCAGGAAACTACAGACCTATCAGCCTGAACTCAATACCAGGAAATATTCTGGACTGGAGACTAAAACATATGAATGGTTACAGGAACTGGGTATATGTCTAGTTTAATAGAAAGAAGGACTAGGGGAGACATGATAGCATTGTTCCAATATCTCAGGGGTTGCCACAAAGAAGAGGGAGTCAAACTATTTTCCAAGGCACCTGAGGGTAGAACAATAAGTAATGGGTGGAAACTAATCAAGGAGAAAAGCAACTTAGAACTGAGGAGAAATTTCCTGACAATTAGAACAATTAATCGGTGGAATAGCTTGCCTCCAGAAGTTGTTGGATAGCCATTTGTCTGAAATGGTATAGGGTTTCCTGCCAGACAGGGGGTTGGACTAGAAGACCTCCAAGGTCCCTTCCAACTTTACTATTGTATTGTATTGTGTTACTATAGCAGAGCAAAGGCTATTTTAATGGTTTTTTATTGTTACTTTGACTGGATAGATCTCATTTTGCAAATGTTTAATTAGATATAAAGGGGTTGGTTTGCAACATCTAGCGCTTCAAGGTGCTACTTACCACCCATAAAGCCCTCCATGGTAGTGGATCTGAGTACTTGAGAGACCGCCTCCTGCCAATTACCTCCCTACGACCTATTAGATCACACAGATTAGGCCTCCTCCGAGTTCCATCCGCCAGTCAGTGTCGACTGGCAACTACGCGGAGGAGAGCCTTTTCAGTAGTAGCTCCGACCCTTTGGAACGATCTCCCCGTGGAGATTCGCACCCTCACCAGCATCCAGACCTTCCACACAGCCCTCAAGGCCTGGCTATCCCGTCAGGCCTGGGGATAAAGATTCTAATCCGTCCCCACCCGAATGATGAATGAATGTTGTGTTCTATTTTTACTTATGTATTGTCTCATGTCTTGTCTTGTATTCCCCTCCCCACAAATTGTAAGCCGCCCTGAGTCCCCTCAGGGAAAAGGGCGGCCTATAAATAATAAACAAATCTAAATCTAAATCTAGTACTTTTATATAAACAAGAAGTTATTTCTGATAATGTTTAGTATATTTAAATTTATGTAATGTTTAATTGTTGAGATTATATTTTGATTATTAAAGGAAGCATCAGGAAGAGCAGGGTTTAAATAGAAAATGAGATTATATTTATGTTGTGAGGTTTTTCATTTATGATTTTTTCTGACTAATAAAGACTTCTGTGCTTTTAGAGATGAGTTAATAAAAAAATGGATGAGATATGGAATAAAGATGCATTTGGTTGGATCTTAAGAGTCAGTGATAAATTGTCAATGTAGAATATATTTGCTGGACATGAAGGGGAAGTTTCTTCATTTTTTCTTTTCCTTCTTTTCATGTATTTTTATATTAGGTATCTATATTTTTTCTGTTTAATGTAATCTTTAATTAAAATAACTGGAATTGAAATTTAATATTTAATATCATTTAATAGGGATAATAATATCAACTGTATTAATTTAATTTCAATTTAGAATAAAACCATTTTTTCTTACTTGGTCTTGGACCATAAGTAGGCTGCATGTATACTTGAATCAAAATAGGAGATGGCATTTTAGTGCAATGTTATAACCATTAATATTTAAGATAACCTATTACAGGCAAAATGGTACAAAAGTAGAAAACCAACTGTAAACAAGGCAGTAATAGAATAAGTAGCTGGATGTCAACTCTGATTATGTATTGTCAATGTGGTGGTATCAGAACAACATTTTCCTTTGTGAAGATACTAATTTAGAGTAACCATTATTCGGGCCAGCTCAGCTTGCAGCTTTAAAAATTGTCCCAATGCCGTGAAGAGAAGAATAAGAATCTGACTTCAGGAACTATCCCAAACTTAGACATTTTTTATTATAAGGTAAAGGTTCCCCCCGCACATATGTGCTAGTCATTCCCGACTCTAGGGGTGGTGCTCATCTCTGTTTCAAAGCCAAAAAACCAGCGCTGTCCAAAGATGTCTTCGTGGTCATGTGGCCAGCATAACTAAATGCCAAAGGTGCACGGAATGCTGTTATATTCCCACCAAAGATGGTTCCTTTTTTTCTACTTGCATTTTTACATGCTTTCGAACTGCTAGGTTGGCATAAGCTGGGACAAGTAACGGGAGCTCACTCCGTTACACAGCGCTAGGGATTCAAACCACCGAATTGCTGACCTTTCTGATCGACACGCTCAGTGTCTTAGCCACTGAGCCACCGCATCCCTTCTATTTTTATTAAATACACACTTTATGGCTTTTCTGTTGGGTATGGTTTGGTTTGGGTTTTTCTGAATTTCAGTTGATTCCTGACACAGAAGCATTAATTAATAAAAATGAAGACAGATTCCTGTTTCCGTAGGATATTAGTGTAACTTGATTTGGTTCTCATGAACAGGATACAGAGCATATTTGCTCATCACTAAAACAAAATTGGAACAAAGCATAAAAGTAAAAATCAAAAGTTCTAAAAATGTATTTATTAATTTATTTCAAATATGAAAAAAGATAAATGTTTCCAGGTTTTCAAATTAAAAACAGCTACATTAGCTGAATCGTTAATCTTAATGGGAGATTCGTCTTCCTAAACCATGCCAAGTAGGCAAAGAAACTCTTACATTATTTAAATCCCCAGGCATTGAAGATTGTTCAACAATAGCAAAACTCCACTTTAATTTTTTTGCAGCTTCACTTAAGACTGAATTGATGTATTGATTGTGCTAGGGATTTTGCTGAGTTTGGGGGTTATAGGAGAAGTGTATTTAGTCTTCTTCTAGGTAGGATAAATTAACTAGATCTGGACGCAAAATAATGGAATTTGGTTGTGTAGGCAGGTGCTCATCCTTGCCTGAACATCTAAAATACTGTAGACTGTCTGAGATTATTGTTCCCTACTCTTCCCACCATCTTCATAACCCAATCCATATTTTATTTTCACTTTGTGGCTGTGTTGGCATGACAGGTTGATATTCACTATGGTACACTAGTTTCCTAGTGTATTGTCTGTGCCCAGCAAACTGAGTTGATTGAAAATAATCATGTGAGATCAGATAAGTATGTCATGCAAACACGCATCTCATATGAAAGAATTTTCTTATATTATTCCTACTATATGTACTCCTATTTCCTCAATAATGTCATTTCATCCATTGCCTATGAAATCACAGAGTGGAAGTAGGAAGAATTCTTTTCCTGTTTTTTGCTAGTTTTTCCTGCTTCTTTTCATTTCAAAATCATGCTGAAAATGCCTAGAACAAAAACTCCATCCATTTATCAGATTTCTTACCAAGGGGAAGTTTCTCTTGAATGTTCTTAAATGTATTTGGATTGTATAAATTTTGTTTTCAAAATAGGGAGGGCATGGGAGTAAAAGGGACATTTCATTTACCATTACAAAAACAAAAACTATTGCACAAAACAAATACAGAGCCTAGCTATCTGCAATTGGAGAAACCCAAAGAGTAACTATAATTAGAAACATGTTTAAGTAAGCAAAAGTTTTCTAAGCAATTTTTCCTCTTGTTAAAGGAGGAGGAAAAATATAAAGAAAGCTAGACCAAAACTTTAACTTTTGAACTACTTTAACTTAGCTAAAACTTAACTGTTTTAAATTAGGCTCTAGTACACCAGCAAATTTTCAACACCATTAAAAAATCAAATTACATAGAAATTTGTGGCTTTCTCATGCCACTTAGTGGGAGACCAAAGTTTAAGGTTTTCAATCCTTATTTAAATTTAGTATTTAAGACAAATCAAACTGCTGTTCTATGAAGTACTAACTCCAGCCAAAATATAGGTCTTGATCCAATAACTAGAAACTATCAGAGGATAGGAAGCAATGGAATTATGATTTATCCAAAAATATTGAGCTATTCAAAAACATGAACTTTGGGGGTTATTCTAGACATTGTCATGCTCCATATAGTGGTTCTGCCCCAGCCAACAGGTAGAAAATGAGGAGATTTTTGTCTAGTTTTTGCAGCTCTGTCATGTGGATATCCTGGCAAAGCTGATCATCATTCAACTGGACTTTGCAATTCACTCTATAGAAAACTGCCTTTGAAAATGACTTGGAAGCCTCAGCTAATACAGTATTGCTAGCTAGGAAAAGCTATTGTGCATGATCATGCTCATCATTAGGATATTCCCATAATTACTTGCCTCAGTTCTAGGCTCAATTCAAAGTGCTAATTATCATCCATAAAATGGGCACATCAGAACACATTAGGAACCTCCTTGGCAAATATATTCTGCCCACCCAAAGGGCTACTGTGTGTTCCACCCAATGTGAGATGCAACAGATAATAGGTAGGCCCCCATGCTATGGAACTCATTGCTACCATAAGTATGTTAGCCCCAATGTTTTCTCATGCTTAAAATCTGTGAAGACCATTGTATTTCAATGGTTCTATGGTTCATAGTTTGATTGTGGATGACTATCAGTTCTGTTATGATGATTAAGGCTGTTTTACATCCTAAGAAGTTGGAGATGTTATGATTTCATCTTTTGTGTGTTGTCAGTGTGGTTTATGGGTGGATTTATTTGTCTTCCCCCAGCAGTTCTCTTCACCCAGCTTTAGAACTGTTTCAACCAAAGCCAACCACAAGCAAACCCAGATTAATTCCCCAGGCAATAGGCAATTAGTTCACAGAACACAAATAACAAACTGCTCAAAGAGTGAATACAATAAATGAACATAAAACTCCCAGGCAAAACTTAAAGTACATCCATGTTAGCCCTTGGGTTATAGAAATTCAGAGTTCCAGGAAACATGAAGAAGCACAAAGCCACAACGCACATATGTTGCTTTAAGCAATGCCTCCCTCTGCCTGCCATGCTAAATAGCTCCCGGTACAGTCCATCAAGAGGGGTGGGGCCTTTTTCTAAGCAATCTGGCAGACTTTGTTTCTCTGCCCTTTGGGCTCTGAGATCTACCACTGCAGGCAGTTCCTCACCCTCCTCTTCACTGACCTGCAAGCTGTCCCCAACCAAAGTCTGTTCTAAAAGTTCAGGGTCAGTAATTCTCTGATGTGCCAGGAATGATCTCATTCTCCCTCAAGCCGGCCTTTGAAGAAGAGTCAGAGGAGTTGTCCAAAGGAGACATCACACTGAGATGATATACAAATATTGCATTTTTTTTTAAATGTAGCACCTTTTCAGTGGAATCTTTTTCATTGTTTGCAATGTAAATCACAATAGCAAAGAATAATCTCTTGTCAAACCGAAGAATATGCTTTAAACCTCCCTGAAGTTCTGCCATGTTCTTCATAGATGAATACAGTATGTATACGTTTTATTCGAGCTGTCATTTCTTTCCTCCCATTAAGATTTGTGAAATCCTTGATGTAGCAGGCATTCATAATTTAGCGGAATGGGAGTATGTTAATTAAGAAGTCATTCCAATGTGCACTTCCTCCTTATTTTTATATCCCATATGCACTGGGTGAATTATGTATCCATTGGTTCTTCTGATTTCCAGCGTTTTGTCAGTGTCAGGCTGGTATATAATAGATCATTTAATTTACTGTAGGATTTGTATATAACATTCCACAGACATCTTAAACCAAGTGGGAACCTTGATAGCTTCACTTTGACTTATTACAGTTGGGACAATGTGCTTTGCGAATTGAATTTTGTGGAAAGAAGACTGCTAGAACCACACACATGAGGTTCAGTATTCATTTGACTCATAATTTAACTGGGGCAGCCCAGAAATCTAGTGCATCTAAAAAAAATGAAACAGCAAGTCTTCTGAACTGCTTACGTGGGAACATTTGTCATGTTCTTTCCTCTCCAAATTATCATTTGGTTAGCCCTCTTCAGAAATTAATCATGGGATTTATACTTCATGTATTAAAAGTATGAATAACGCTGCTTCTTCCCATGATGCTGGACCGCTTTCCCTTTCTATCCCAACATTCAATCAGTAAGTAAAAATATCCTCCAGTTAAATGTCTATGGAGATTCTCAGTCTTCCAGGTCATAGTGGTCTCAAATTTGCTGTGTTTTTTTTTCCTTCAGGAAGAAGATAAAATGCTTTGCTTCTCATCCAGGAAGCTTCATCAGTTATGACTGGATGGTGGGAGGATGGAAGGATAGGTTCTGACAGCAACCCTCGGATTATTTTATTATTATTTTACATCCATTTTCTGGAAAATAATTCTAGTTCCCAAAATAATAACCAGTGGTTAAAGACAAGGATAGAAACTAGGAGGCTGTGGGTACTAGTCCCGCCTTAGAAATGAAAGCCAATTGAATGACTTTGAACAGTCACTTTCACTCAATCCATGTGCCCAGGTAGTTGTTTTGGGGAAAATAGAAGGAGGAAGAAGTATTGTGAATGTTTGCTGTCTTAAGTTATTTGTAAAAATAATAAAGGTGGGATACAAATAATAAATAAATAACTGGAAG
The DNA here is from genome assembly GCF_009769535.1 of Thamnophis elegans. Classification (NCBI taxonomy): domain Eukaryota; kingdom Metazoa; phylum Chordata; class Lepidosauria; order Squamata; family Natricidae; genus Thamnophis; species Thamnophis elegans. Next base: position 73,257,836 of record NC_045544.1, on the reverse strand, counting down.
AAAAAAGTCAAGATGGCATCCGCCATGCTTCTGTCACAGTCAGAAAGGGATTAGGCTGGCATTTTATTTGGCCTAAAATTGTTTTTGGGGAAAAAAATTATAAACAATCCATAAAAAGAAAAAAGAGATTCTCTGCATTGTCACATTTTCCCACTAGTGTGTGGCCCACAAGGCACTACCCATGACATCAGAAGTCTTTTGCTTTCCCCAGGATTTTAATATGGAGGGGGGAAATGGTTTTGAAATGGCTATTTTGTCCCATATCTTTTTTCGAATACAGAGATATTTAGAGTGTTTTAAATAGCCATTTCACTGTAAGGCATTTTAATTTGATAAAACCGGAATGACCTTACTGATGAAAAGTTTGTTATCAACATTAGAAATAAAATAGATGTGTATTAAATGCCTTCTCTCTTATTCATGCTCCTCATTTTAGTGTGAAAACAGGATATAATTGATACAGAAAAAGCTTTTCAATCTCTTTTGTGAGAGAACTCCTTTTTAGAAATAAAATGAAATGTAAACTGTTTTGTTTTAAAAGAGGTGTGTGTGTACACAAATGCATAGGCATAAATAGAAACCATAGTATATCTAAACAGAATTGAGTGTAATTGAAAGCAATCTCAGAATTCCAGCTGTGATCCGAGTTTTAAATCTTTAGGTAGTTCAAATTTGAAAACCATTATTCCATTCTAAATGATCATTTAAGTGAAATTAGCTATTAGCTAATAAATCATAAATCAAAGCTATAATTAAGCCTTCCATCATGTCTGTTCACTTATTGACTTAGTTGGGTGCCTCCATGGAGATCCTCATGGAACTTAATAGCTCCTATGAAGTATCTCGGAGACTGCTGCCAAGAGTTGGCCATAACCAGTTGCTTCTAAATCTAAAGCTTTTATTCATTTATGGAGATAATTTCCTTAATGATGTCCCCTCTCCTTTTGGCTCATATTGTGCTCAATCTTGTATATCATTACTCTGTATTGAGCTGGTTCCTGAGTGTCAGATTCACGTTTGATTGCACGACACTTTCACATTTTCTGGCTTCAGACCTCTAAACTTTTAACAACCTGAGCCTGATACCATTGAGAGAACCTGACAGAGAAAAACTACGTCCAGATGTGCTATGTAAATAATTAAAGATACTATTCTTTGATTGCATTATGCAGAGAGAGATCTAATTTATCCAATATGGCCATTAAATATTTAATGCAAGCAATCATACAGTTGTAAAATCAAATGTCCTCCCATCTCATTTCTCTGTGAGCTTGGCAGTCAAGAATAATTACCTGTGCCTCCAAGGGCTGCTCAACCATATGTTTGCACTCTCTCACAGACAATCACTACTGTCATGACTATACACTTATATTATTGTACCTAACATATTCTTCAGGACTCTGTATCCCAAAATGTTGAAACAGTGAGTCTTGCTGGTTATTTGTTTCCCTGAGCTTTATCAATGGACAAGTTATAGAATAGGACTTCATGAACCTAATTTATCCACCAGGCATCCCCAACCCCTGGGCCATGGCCTGATAACAGACTGTGTTCCATTCAGAACTGGGCTGCACAAGCAGAAGGTGAGAATGCTTGCATACACAGCTCCACTTGCATGAGAAGCGGGCATGTGCTCGCATGCACAGCTCCACCTTTATTATAATAAAAAAGTAACAACTAGAAAAAGGACATAAAACAATCAACTGAATTTTCAAAGGAATAAAATTCATGAAGGAAGAAGAAAACTGCAAAACATTATCCTTCCTAGACATTTGTAGCCAAGGGTACAAATTGGAAACACAAATCTATTGGGGAAAAAAATAATCCACCCATACTAACAAAGTGCTCCATATCAAAGTAACAACCCAACCCATTCCACAAGAAGAGCTGTTTAAAAACATTATCTACATGAGCACAAACACATTGCCAGGAACCCAGAAAAAGAAATACACAATCAAGACAGCAGTTTTCAACAACATGGATACCCATGCATTTTTTTTATTAAAAAAAATGCCTGACCACTCAACCCACTACAGTAGGTGTGTCAAACTCACATCATTACAACGGCATCACATGATGTATCAGGACTTTTCCCCTCTTCACTAAACTGGCCAGCGCATGACACATCTGATCCGTGGGCTGAGAGTTTGACAACCCTGCACTACAGCATAAACAACACCAGCTAAGAAAAGGATAATACTGCCGTACATCAAAAACATCTCAGAAGCAACCACTGGCATCACCATAACAGACAAACCAACCAAAGCCATCCAAAACATCTTAAGTAAACCAAAAGACCAATTAGCCAAAAAGAAAAAACAGAAGACATCTGTATCATGTTTTGTTAAGACTGTGATAACTGCTATGTAGGACAGGCAAGATTAGAAGAGCCCATCTAATGAGCACCAACTAGCAGTCAGAGTACACAGTGGAAACTCCTTAAATGTCTTAAAGACACATGGACAGACTTAATCATAGTTTCAACTGGGAATGATTCATTGATCATTTGTTTATTTTCTTGGCTATCCACAGTAGTTTCAAAAATCATTTCAAACACCAAAGTTCCAGAATTTCAATATTTTCTATTCTGTCTCTTGAAAGTCTTTCACTTCCACAGAACATCACAAAAGAACCATTATCTGCATGATTCTGATCTTTGTAGGTCTAGATCTAGACACATCCCTTATTTTGAAACTTAAGGATATTATAATTTGAAAAAACATGTATACTTAAAATATAAGTGATCTCTTCCTATCGTTCACTCAATGTAGCATTCTCCAGATTTACTGGCATGGTTTAGTTAGAGCCATACAGATTATTTCTTACTTCCCAAATATCTCTAATCCATCCATTTGCTAAGGTAAATAACTGTTTCTTTCAAGAATGCTGAGAAATTCTATTACATGAATTCTTCTGCAGCATGTTGATTACATACCACAAAGTCAAACTTGTCTTCTGTAACTGCTTGGACAAATATTCACATATCAATTTATTTCTAGCAATAATTTATAGATAGTCTAAAGGTAATCTTTTAATCTTTTTGATCCTATCCATTTACCATACTCATTACTTTTCCTTTCTTCTATTTCCCTCAGTGTAGGGACTGTGGGGAGTCTGGGGGAATGGAAAAGATAGAAATGTGCACGACATTTCACAGCTTAACTTATAAATAAAAGTCAGTTCAAATGGAAGAGATCTGAGAAAAAGCATCTCAAAGCAACCAGAGTAATTCTACCTTAATTAACACTATAAATTAGGCTACAGAATTTTGATTAGTTTGCAAGATTCTATATTTCCCCCAGATGAGCACTAAAAATACCACATCTAAAATATTTTTGACTTGACTTGACTTGACGTGATTTGAATGGCCTCCCACCTCACTATATGCCTCTGAGTATTTAACAGCATGTTAAAAAAAATTAAATTGCAACATTAAACAAAATACATCCGGTCCCAAATCCATAATAAATATATTTAAATGGCAGCCACAAACAATACCCAGAATAACAATAAAAACTCATGGGCTTAAACTATTTTCTTGACATCCAGGAAGACAACCAAGTATTTAAAGATTACCAAAAACCTGGCAGAGTAGGGGCAAATTAAATATTTAGGAAGTAAAACTTGCTTTCTTGGTTTTGTCCAGCCTCCTTGCCAAGCGTGGCTATTTTTCCAGTCCAGCATCCTGTTCCATCATATTCATAAGTACAGAGTTTTCTACTTGCTGATCCTCTGCTCAAAGAATCATTCAAACCTTATTTGATCTATAATTGACTGATTGGTTCTTCTTGTGATCCCTTTTACTCTTATTAACCATCTGCAGAGCCACAGTTTAAAAACATCTGTCTTCTTGCTTTGTTCTTTTTTTTCTTCCACATTCACAGCTGAACATGATTGTTGAAAGAGCCCTTGCCTTAAGCATTTGTCCTCATCTTCTCTTCAATGGAAGAAAACAATAATGTTTACTACCACCATATCACCTTCAAGGATTTACAAAGTATGCTATTTGACACCCCATTTCTTTTCTCAATATTTAAGATTAATCCTTTTTTTTTGCTTGTATAATGAACTGTTTTAATTCATTTTTTAAATTAACTGGTGTTAGATACCAGAATCAGTTACAATGGTTTACACCAAGGTCCTCTGTTCCGGCCGGAACAGAGATTCAACCTGATTGGTCGAAGGGTCTGACAGCTCCCTATAAAAGGGCTGCTGTCAGACTGAACCTTCACTGGATTGTACATAGTTAACTTCTGTTAATAAAGAGCTGTTGTTGCCTAAGCCTGAGTGTGCCTTTCCTTTACCCAATCTAACAACTGGTGCATCTGTTTCTGTGATTTGGTATATGTTGTCATGCTTTCCAATCCTGACATTTTTAAAATTTATTTGTTATATAAATTAACGATAAGGACCATACACCTGCTTCTGTCACTCACTTCCACATTCTCTGTTTTTCTGAATTCAGTTCTGCCTATAGCTTTCTGTTTATTGTATATATTTTTCAGGAAAAACATTTACTTTGAATATTATAGTATGTTTCACATTCTGACAGAATCAAGCAACTCAATGATGAAGTAAAAGTAAGTTCTTATTGTCCATCTTATGGTGCTTACCATTGTCCTTCTGCCTTTTCTGAAATCTCCTTAGGCATTTTTTTCATCCATAATATGAAAGAACTAGCTATCAGACTGCATATTCAATCATCCTAATCTCTAATAGCAATGCATTTTGTCCTGTTTTTTATGTTTTAGTCAGTTTTCAGAACTGGTTTCCCAGTTCTGTTATGAAATTTTGCTGCTTCATTACACTGTTGTTTTGCAAATTGTTTCATCCACACTCAGCAGCATGGACTCTTTTGAAGAAGAGAATCAAACTTATTGAGATCAAATATATAAAAAAGACATTTTGCTAATTAAATTTTATTATGGATAGAGAGCTTCAATCACTTAACTCAAAATAAGTTTAAAGAGAAGTTGCTTAAGGGTCATCCTCTGCACTATAGGGAAAATAATTATTTCCATTAGAGAAGAAATTATACTTCTCTTTCAAATACATTCACTTTCAGTGAATCCCTGCTGTTGAGCCTGTGAGGATCAACAATTTAAACATCAGACCTTCCATTCCAGTTTTTTTAACAAGCATTGAACATAAAAATAGCAGAAAACTAATAATGCAGGATTACAAATTGCCACATGTGTCTGCCATCTATTGGTATGTCCAATTGCAATGAAAAGAAGTTTTGCAGAAGAACCATGCCTACAAATAAAATTATGCATGGCACAGAGAAAATGAAAATGTTTACTTCATCTCTCCAAACTAGGACCAAGAGTCATCCAGCTGACTTGAAGGAAATTTAGAATAGAGAGAATACAACTCATATCTGGAATTGTATACTACAAGACATGATGATGGCCACTAACTTGCAAGGCTTAAAAGGGGAATAGATGAATTCATAGAGAATAAAGCTATCAACACTATTTGTCTTGAAGACTTAAGTAGTGCCAGAATGTTTCCAAATGCAGTCAAAGTGCAACTCTAAGCTTTATCAGTCACATATTATAATATTCCTTACAATATTCCTTACATACCTTGTTTTAATGTAATCCTGCCCAGTATGGTAAAGGTCACTTTTGAAAGAGCAGTGAATTGATGATCTTCAGGAAAAGTTAAAAATAGTAATTTGTTTTGTTTTTATCAGCTCAAAAATAGTAATTTGTTTTGGTTTTTTCAGTCCAATATAATATTGTTAGATCGGCAGTATGAAGAAACGGAGGCTTCTGAGGGTAACAGTAACCATTTATTGCAACAAGAACGAACAGCAACAGTAACTGTGAGTAGACCGGATAGTCTCCGGAGTTGTGCAGCCTTTTATACTCGGCTGTCAAACTGTTAAACCAATCGCCTCGCGTATGACAGCCCGGCAACCGGCAGGCGCGTCTGATTGGCTAAGACGCGCCTGGCTGCTGCCGAGCTGTCATTCGTAAGTGTGAGAACTTACGAGGCTATTCAACACTTCTTCCCCCCCAGCTGTGCGCATGCGTTAGATTTGCGCACGCGTAATCGTTGAGATACGCTGGTGAACGGCGGACATGCCCCGACCGCCGCAGTTGTACTGCAGGCGGATCTGGCACTAGATGTCCCTGTCTGAGCTCCTCTCCTCCCTTCGGGGAGTAGAGTCCAGGTTCCTCGTTGTGGAACTGGAGAACTACTAAGCAAAGGTAGGCTGGGCGATGGGGGCGTGGCGAGGATGGCGGTGGATTGGAGATAGGCCGGTAGGCGGCCTGTGAGATGGGAGGGTTAGGCCCAGAGCGACCTAAAAATATGGGTGGAGGATTGCGGGCTCGGTTTGAGAAGTAGCAGATGCAACATTAGGGTTCGTAAACCCTAAGGAATGGTCAGGCTGGCCTGAGTTTGGAAAGGCTGGAGGAATGTCAATGTTGGAGCGATGTTGCAGAACCGGGCTGGCTGAGAGGCGACTATGTCGGCTTGAGTTGTTGATTCAGAGTTGTGTCAGCGCCTCAGTTGATCCAGGTGCCTTCTCCAGATGGAACCGTCAGGAATTCTTGCCCTGTAGGAGACGGGTTCTGTTACTTCGATGATGGTGGCAGGCACCCATCTAATATCCCCTCCATCATAGTTCCGAGCCCAGACCAAATCTCCAGGGATGAAAGAGCAGGAGGGTGTTGGAGGCCCCAGGTTGCCAGGCTGAACCCCTGAATAGAGGGGATGCAATCTATCCATGGTGGTCTGCAGGCGCCTGCCCATCAGCAGCTCCGCGGGCTTTTTCCGCCGTAAGGGGGCAAGGAGTGGAGTGCTGTGCCATTAAGTACGCATCCACCCTTGCCTGCCAGTCACCCCAGTTTCAATCGTCCCAAAGCCTCCTTGGCCAATCGAACCGCCCTCTCCGCCCGGCCATTGCTGGCCGGATGGTAAGGGGCAACCGGCGCATGGCGGACCCCCTTGCTCGGCCAGGAATGTTTGGAAAGTTGTAGATGAAATTGCGGGCCATTGTCAGATACTACTGTGTCCAGCAACCCATGGGTTGCGAACAAGCGTCGCAAGGCTCGCACAGTACTCTCGGCTGTGGTGGAGTGCATAAGCAACAATTCCACCCATCGAGAGTACGCATCTACAACCACCAAGAAAACCTGTCCGTGGAAGGGGCCCGCAAAATCAATGTGAATCCGGACCAGGGTCCACGGGGCATCTCCCACTCCCGGGAGGGAGAGGAGGGGGGAGATGGCTGGGACTGTTGACAGGTTACCATTTGGCGACCCAGGCCTCGATTTCTGAATCTAAGCCTGGCCACCAAACGTAACTTCTGGCTAGTGCCTTCATGCGTGCTACTCCCCGATGATTCTCGTGAAGCTGCTGTAAAACTTGGTGCCGGAGGACCGATGGGATGACCATGCGGTCGCCCCAAAGTAGGCAACCAGAATGAAGTGATAGTTCTAGTTGGCGGGCCTTAAAAGGCCTGCAGTCTGGAGGTGCAGCTGCAGTAGGCCATCCTCCGGACCCAATTCATTATCTGTGATATGACTGGGTCAGACCGAGAGTGGGTGGCCACATCGGTTGAAGATAGGGGTAATTCCAATTGAGCGATAGCAAGGACAGAACGGCAAGGGACCGATTGGATGTCCTTGCCAGGTAGGGGGCAGCGACTAAGGGCATCTGCATGCCCTAGTTGCTTGCCTGGATGGTAGCAAAGGGCGTAGGAGTACGCCGCCAAGAACTCTGTCCATCGGGTCATCCTTGGAGGAGGATAGGAGGGGTCAGCCTATCACCGGCCAGAAGCCCAAGGAGTGGCTTGTGATCGTGTATAGTGTAAAATGCCGCCCGTATAGGTAATCATGGAACTTTTTAACCCCGGACACTGCAGCCAGAGCCTCCTTGTCTATCTGGCTGTAGTTCCTCTCAGCGGAGGACAGTGTCCAGGAGTAAAAGCTATGGGAGCTTCTGAGCCGTTGGGAAGGACATGGCTCAGAACTGCCCCCAAACCCACGGGGGAGGCATCACAAGCCAAAGTCAGGGGCATCTTGTCGCTATATTGGACTAAGACTGCCTCTGACGTCAGCAGGGATTTGACAGCCGCGAACGCATGCGCTTCGCGGCTGCCCCATTGCCAGGCCGCGGATTGGTCGAGCAACCAATGTAGCGGCTCGGCTAGTGATGCCTTGTGGGGAATAAATGGCGCATAAAAATTTAAAAGGCCCAGGAACGCTTGCAGTTGCGCCTTTGAGGTTGGAGTGGGAGCGTTCCTGATGGCTTCTAGTTTTGAGGGGGTGGGGGAATTCCCTGGGCATCTATTAAGAAGCCCAGGAATTCCACCTGTGGCACAGCAAAGAAACATTTGCTGCGCTTCAATTTTAATCCCGCGCCCCTGAAACGCTCGAGGACCTTCCGCAGAACTTTGATGAGGTCCGAGCAGCTGTTTGCAGCGATCAGGACGTCATCAAAGTATGGAACTACACCAGGGAGCCCATGGAGCAAGCGCTCCATGAGGCTCTGGAAGATCCCCGAGGCAACGGATACACCAAATTGGAGGCGGCGACAACAGAAAGCCCCCCGGTGGGTGACGATGGTTTGGGCAGCACCGCATCATCATCCACAGGAAGCTGCTGATAGGCCTGCGCCATATCCAGTTTGGCGAAAATGCAGCCCTGCCCCAGGAGTGGAGCAGGTGCTGCACTACAGGGACTGGATAGGGGTTTGCCTGGAGGCCAAGGTTGATCGCCGACTTGTAGTCGGCGCAGATCCAAATGGAGCCGTCGGCCTTCACTGGAATCACTATGGGGTTTCCCAACGTGAATGGTCAATGGGCTCCAGTACGCCCTGCACCACAAGCTTATCAAGCTCGGCGTCCACTTTTGGCCTCAAGGCAAAAGGCACCCTGCGGGCCTTCAGCCTGATTGGAGCAACCTGGGGATCCAAGTTAAGGGAAATGGGCTGCCCTTATAGTGACCTAGCTGTCCATCAAAGATGTCAGCGTAGTCCGATAGGACTGCTGCTACATCGGAAGGGGGCGTGTCCGCTATGGAATGAATTCCGTTAAGAGATAGCCCTAAGGGAGAGAACCAATCCAACCCTAAAATGGAGGGTAAGGCTTTAGCACTATTAGTGCTGGCAAGACAGCAGAGTGAGTCCCGTAGGAAACCCGTAGTGCGTAAGAACCCGAGTGGGGATTTGAGACCCTTGATAGTCTTTTAAAATGGCATCTGGGGGTGACAGTTGGGACCGTTTGACGTTAGGGCAGAGCTTAGAAAATTTGTCCCAAGACAGGAGGGATTTGGAGGAACCGGAATCGACCTCCATTTGGCATGGTCTCCCCTCAATAGATAAGGTTTATGATTTTCGTCGTACCCTCTGAGGCCAGGTTGACAGCTATTTCAGGAAGAGAAGTGATGGCCTCAGATAGGTTGTAGCAGTCGTCCTGGCGTTGAAGTGGTTTGCGGGCTTGAGGGTTCTTAGGAGGTGGAGGTGGTCCGTAGGTGGTAGCAGGTTCGTTAGGAGACGAGCAGGCAGGGAGGCTCGACAGACATGGGCTAGGTGTCCTTTCTTTCCGCAATGGCGGCATACCGCTGCTTTGAAAGGGCAGGTAGACCGGGATGCGCGCCACCGCAGCCTAGGCAAACGGATGAAGCAGAAGGAGAACGGATGAGCGCTTGGGCTTTCTGAGGCTGTTGACGACGAGGGGAAACCCTCAGCCTGTCTACCTGAGCGTGTCTAAGGTGGTCAGGCAGTGGAGCTAACTCGTCAATTAAGTTAGTATATAAGAGGATTGTTGAGGCGGCGGTAGCTCAGGAGCTGGTAGGGAAGGCAAGGCATGAGCGTTCTGAGCGACGGGTAAACCGACAGTAACGGACATTTGGGCTAGGTAGCGATCTATTTCTGAGGAAGATAAATCAGCCAGCTCGGCGGCTCGAGCTTCATCAATCGCGTAGACTAGGGTAACTTTTGGTTTGCCCAGAAGCCTGTGCCTTAGAAAAATGTCTTTTAGACCACACACAAATTGTTCTGCTAGGTTATCTTCGAGATCTGGAAAGTCACACTGAGCCGCGGCGACTCGCAGAGCCTGTAGGAATTGGTTGACAGTTTCTGTAGGCTTCTGCACCCGCCTGCAGTATGCGAACCGACGAGCAATTTGAGAAGGTGTTGGGGCTATAAGCTTGTAGCCCGTCCGTTAATTCTTGCCAGTTAAATCGTAAATGGCCCTTGGGCAGCAAATGAGCTGGCAGTGGCAAACATTTCTGAGCCACATGCGGTTAGGAAAAACCCGCACTTCCTGGCTTGCGAGTAGCCTTGTATATTATTCACAATTAAAAAGCACTCGAACCTTTCTAAGAAGGCTTCCCAAGATTCTCCGCCAACTCCGAAAGGAGCAAAAGCTGGCATACCGGCCATCAGGATTGTCTGAGGCAATTCTGGATGCAGCTGTTGAATTGAGGCGCGGTGACGATCTGCCTAACGCCTTTAAGATGTTGCTTGTTGTCGGTTACAGGTTGTGGTCAGAGCCAGTTCCCTAGTCCTCGTTGCCAGTGTTAGATCGGCAGTATGAAGAAACGGAGGCTTCTGAGGTAACAGTAACCATTTATTGCAACAAGAACGAACAGCAACAGTAACTGTGAGTAGACCGGATAGCCTCCGGAGTTGTGCAGCCTTTTATACTCGGCTGTCAAACTGTTAAACCAATCGCCTCACGTATGACAGCCCGGCAACCGGCAGGCGCATCTGATTAGCTAAGACGCGCCTGGCTACTGCCGAGCTGTCATTCGTAAGTGTGAGGACTTACGAGGCTATTCAACAAATATAACCTCTTACTTATGTCCATTCATCTTTTCATCTTTCTCCAATAATGCTTTAGGCGTAGCTTGTGACATTTCATCTCCCAGGGTTCCTTAAAACACCAGTGAGCACCCAAAGAGTGACAAGAAGGATACACTGCATAGAAACAATCTATGTAGATCCTCATTTCAGGTGGAAACCAAGACTCTGTCAAATTGGCAACACATCTTTAGGGGGAAAAAATCTCAAAACCAACCTAGGCCTATTAGTCAAAGGAATCAGACCCATCTAATAAGTCCAATCTCCATCTCTATGTCATCCCTGAAGTTGGCTGAACTGTGACCATTTTCTTTTGGTAGCTTTTCTCGAGGGACGTTACTCTTCTCACTGCTTCAAGGATGACACAGCCCGAACAAAGGGGCCAGGGAGAGGGGTATAGAGATAGCTGGGCATTGTAGCCTAAATAAAATTATTTACCTTGGGAATCAAGAACATTGGTGCAGGTGTTTGAAAGTTGGCAACTGAGGTCACCTAGCAACTGGACTACATGCTAATTGGACTATGTGACTGAAGACTCTAGGGAGAAGTGACAAAGTTTTACTTTTAATTGGGTGTAAAAACAGTGGGGGGGTTAGAGCCAGTTTTCCACCAAGAATGTGTCAATTTGGAATGTCCCAATAAAAGGTTTTTTGAGGAATTTGCCTGTGTTGGAGTTCTTATTGAATGGGAGGTATTACTTGAAACCTTGATAATCTATGAATGAGGAAGTCTTAGCTAGACTCAAAACTAATAGAATGTGATTGCACAGGACAAAAAACTAACTGCAACACCCTCAGCCTTATATATTTATATTACAACTGCTCCAAGATAAAATTGTGTGATCAACTGCATTTGGATTCTCTGTGATCTAGGATGGGTCCATGATTGTCATGGTGGCCATGAATTCCAAACTCCAAAGTCAGGTGGACATACTGTAACCTGCCCTTTCCCTCCCTGGCCATAAGGCCTCTTCTACCTCATATTCCACTTCACAACCAACTGTACACATCATCTCCAACTTCAAACTATAGGCCCTCCCCCAAGAGGTCTTCTCACTCTTGAGGGTGCAGTCACTGCAAAGGACTTTGATTAGGGATAACAGCAGTGTTCTTATGTTCATTATTAGAGTTTGGAGATAGTCTAACAATGTTGGTACTTTCCTTTAGACTTAGCCATATACTTTTGTCTCACCTTGAATTATCTTGACTCTTTTCTTACGAAAGAATATTCTGATACACTCAAACTTCCTCTTCAGAATAAATGTGATAGAAATTATAGTAATCAAAATCTTATAGAACAAATGGTCAAAAACTTTATCAAACCACATAACTACAAATAACATCTGCAGAATAAAATTCACTTGAAAAGAAGTCAGCTTCAAAACTTGATATTAATGTAGATTGTTCTTTTTTTGTCTAGCTATTAGGGACATTGCAATACTCAAGCAGCCTAAAAAACATAAAGCAAAATTATCTGAATTCTAGAACAATTGGACCACTCTGTCATCTCAGAAAATTACATGTTATTTTCTCAGGTAGTCATTTTGTAAACAGGAAGAAGAAAAGCTTTGTGTTTGTTTACAAAAAAGAGAGGTTTTTTTACAATCTTAACCCACATTAGAATGTCAGCTTCAAGTTCAAATCAACTTAAACTAGACTTTCTAAACAGCAAAAATGCGATGTGAGTAAAATTATCTCTTTTTTTTTTAATTCACAGGCTGTCAATACTGGTCTTCTAGCTGGTGATTGAATTGGGCAGCCTTTTTCAATATAGTGCTTTTATCACTACCTTCCAAGCTTTTAGAGAAAATCAAGTAGAATATAATACTTTACTTGGGCAATTGTGTTTAGACACACCAAGAATTTGTCTCCAGTGCAGAAGCTCTTAGCACACAAACAACAAAGTGATAATAATCATAATGATGATACAAAAAAGGGAAGGTTGTAGAGAAGATGAGAAGGATCATAATCGAGGTGGTTCCTACTGGTTCGACCCAGTTCGGCAAAACCGGTAGTGGTATGCTGGCCTGGGTCGCAGACCGGCAATGACCCAGGCTGGTTACGCCCCTGAACCAGTTCCCTGGTCGCTGCCGCTATCGCTGCCATCTTTTTTGGGAGTTCTGTGCATGCGCAGAAAAAATTCCATTGAACTGTGCCTGCACATGCAATGCACGAAGCGCATCCATGAGCAAACCAGCAGAAACTCCAGCCAAAACCCACCCCTGATCATAATAATACTACAGCCATGCTACATGAGTCATGTGCCTGGACATAGATATTACTGTGGGAATTAAATGTTCAGCAGAGTGATGGCACGACGGAAAAACTGTTGCTGTATCTAGTTGTTTTGGCATGCAATGCTCTATAGTGGCAACCTGAAGGGAGGAGTTGAAACAGTTTATGTCCAGGATCTGAATGGTCTGTAGATATTTTCGCGACTCTTCTTCTGCTCTGTGCAATACACTATATAGGTCCTCTATGGAAGACAGGATGGTTGCAGTTTGTTTTCCTGCAGCTCCTAATTATTCATTAAAGTCTGTAGCTGTCCTGCTTGGTTTTGTACCAAATCAGATGGTTACAGAAGTACAAGTGACAGCTCAATAATTCTTCTGTAGAACTGTATCAACAGCTCCTGGGGCAATCTGAACTTTCTGAACTGATGTAGAAGAACATGCTTGTTATGCCTTTTTATGGGTTCTAACATTAGGTGTTCATTTCAAATCCTGGAAGATTAGAACCCAGAAATTTGAGGATTCTACTGTTGATACTGTGCTGTTGAATATAATAAGAGGAGGTAGCAGTGTTGGATTCACTTACCTTTGCTACTGGTTCACAAATGTGAGTGCATTCACAGCAGTTTGCAGCAACTGCCAAAAAGTTTACCGGTATACAGTTCTAGTGCATAAACAGGGACAGACTCAAGATGACATGAAGTCTTATACCACTTTATAATCCTTGGTAAGGCCACACTTGGAATACTGCATCCAGTTTTGGTCGCCACAATGTAAAAAGGATGTGGAGACTGTAGAAGCATGCAGAGAAGAGCAACAAAGATTATTAGGGGACTGGAGGCTAAAACATATGAAGAAGTTGCAGGAACTGGGTACGTCTAGTTTAATGAAAAGAAGGACTAGCGGAGACATGATAGCAGATATCTCAGGGCTGCCACAAAGAAAAGGAGTGAAGCTATTCTCCAAAGCATCCAAAGGCAGGAAAGTAGCAATGGGTGGAAACTAATCAAGGAGACAAGCAATTAGAACTGAGGAAAAATTTCCTGACAGTTAGAACAATTAATCAGTGGAACAACTTGCCTCCAGAAGTTGTGAATGCTCAACACTGGAAGATTTTAAGATGTTGGATAACCATTTGTCTTAAGTGGTGTAGGGTTTCCTGTCTAAGCAGGGGATTGGACTAGAAGTCCTCCAAGGTCCCTTCCTACTCTGTATATGTATTGTATTGTGTTGTATTGTTGTTGTATTGTGTTGTATTGTGTTGTATTGTGTTGTATTGTGTTGTATTGTGTTGTATTGTATGTTTTTCTTGTATTATATAATTATAATATTTAATATTTATTATTATTATAATATTATATTATATTTATTTATATTATATTTATATTATATTATATTATATTATATTTATATTTATATATATTTATTTAATATATATATTTATATTATATATTTATTATATTATATTATATTATATTTATTTATTATATTATTTATATTATATATATTATTATTATATTTTTATATTATATTATATTATATTTAATTATATTATATTATATTATATTTATATTATTATATTTATTATATTATATTAATTTATTATATATTATATTATTTATATATATATTATATTATATTATATTATATATATTATTTATATTATTAATTATATTATATATATTATATTATATTATATTATATTAATATTTATTATTATATTAATATATTATATTAATTTATATTATATTATATTATATTTTATATTATATTATATTATATTATATTATATTATCTTATATTATATTAATTTATAATTTATATTATATTTATTATTATATTATATTTATTATATTATATTATTATATTATATATATTATATATATATTATATTATATTATATTATATTATTTATATTATATTATATTATAATTATATTATATTATATTATATTATATTATATTATATAATTATATTATATTATATTATTTATTTATTATTTATATTATATTATATTAATTATTATATTATATATTATATTATATTATTTATATTATATTATATTATTATATATTATATTATATTATATTATATTATTTATATTATTTATATTATTATATTATATTTATATATATTATTATTATATTATATTATATATATATATTATATTATTCATTACTTATTACATTATATTATATTATGTTATATTTATATTTCTCTCTCCCTCTCCCTTCCCCCCCATGCTCTCTCTTAATTTCACATATTAAATTTTTTGATCCAGGCCTATAAGGGGGACAGAGTTGTTCAGAGGGAGGAAGGAAATGTCACCTCAGACAATAACAATTGCCTTCCTCATTGCTCCATCTGTTCTTGCTCTTCATGCTATCATGCTATCATGTTTCATGCTATCAGCCTAGCTTGAGACCAGCACTGATCTAATTCAGTGGTCTAATCAAACTGGAAGCAACATTAACATGCAAAAAGGGAAGGGGGAAAGTATATACAAGCCTTCCATTGGGATACCGTCCAATGTGACTCCAGTCATATTGAGCCATAACTAATGCATCTTCCAGGCAAAGGGGGCACATTAACACATAATGAACTATCTCTGAGATGCCAAGTTGCCAGCCCACATCAGGAAATCCCTGCAGAAAAATTGTGTTCTCTCGGCAGCTATTCCACCTCAGGACTGAGCCAAGCAATGTGCCTTGTCTCTCCTATTTTGTAACAGTGCATAAGTCTTACTACAACCTTCAGACCAAAACCAGGGACATGCAGCTGGAAGCTTTCCCAGCAAGTCCCTGATGGAGTCCCATTCAATGAAGCAGTTGCTTATAAAGAACTTATGATTACTGTGGCTTTGTGACTTGGAAAGAAGATGGTGGACACATTGGCTGCATAATAGTTCTGGGTGTTTTCCCTCTCTCTTTATTATGCATTTTGTATTTATTTCTCTTGATAAAGAGCTCATGGGTTGCTGTGTCTTTGATAAGTATTTCAAGGCACTATTCTTTACTGTAATTAAAACACAGTCTTTGTATGAAGTGTAGAAGGAACACTATTTGTTCTCTCTGTTTGATGAAACCAATTAAATCTGCTGCCATGGGAGGGTGAGGTGGAGTTTAAAGGGTTTTTCTGTAGTAGATTTTTAAATGTTGTAAGCCATTTGGACTCATCTATGTGTGAGTTGGGTGGCCATAAAAATGTCTAATAAATAAATAATAAGGGACAACTTATTTTGTCTCAGGAATCCTTTCACCTCTCACATTCTCAGGAATCTACACTTCTAGGGCTTTGCCAATTTCTTATTGTATCAATCTGACCAAAGAACATACTGCAGTTATCAAAAAGGTGATATTCCACAGTTTGACAAATCTTCACTTCTTGGCCCATTCTCCTTGACACTTTTCTGTAGAAGACGAGGCCTTGATTTACCTTGGAAGCAGCTTTCACAGTCCAGACAATCTCATTCCCTGTCATTTTTGTGTTCATGTTTATACACAAGCACTATGGACCCTTACACTTGTCCATGTTTTTTAAAAAGTGATACGTAACGAGTTAGATTGTGTATATTAATATCACTCAGATAGTAGTAACTGTGAGAGGGATCTGGAGTCCTAGTGGAACCATTTAAATATGAGCCAATAGTCAAACAGTTCTACCTAAACAGAGGGATAGAATCAAGATCACATGAAGTGTTATACCACTTTATAATTGCCTTGGAAAGGCCAACATTGTAGAAAAGATGTGGAGACTCAAAAAGGGTGCAGAGAAGAGGAACAAAGATGATTAGGGGACTGGAGACTAAAATATATGAAGAACGGTTGCAGGAACTGGGTATGTCTAGTTTAATGAAAGGAAGAACTAGGGGAGACATGATAGCAGTAGTCCAATATCTCAGAGGTTGCTACAAAGAAGACGGAGTCCAACTATTCTCCACAAGATGTGTCTCCATTGTTCACAGAAGGAACTACAGTTGCTGAACTTGGTAAGGTTTCAATATGTAGGGCCCTTGGTACTCTCTGAGCTTTGTTGTTTTTTCGCAGAAGTTTCACTACCAAACTAGGTAATATCATCAGTGCAAGTTGGGAATGGGTTTGCTCTCATTAATGAAGTGCAGGAGCAGAGTGGGTATTATCACTGCATGAATTATACTCTTTATAACCTTTTTAATGAATTTTTAGCCACGAAGGAGGCCTTTCAGTTCTGCCCCATTTCCTGGAGAATACCTGTAATCTCATATACAGGTATTCTCTTGGATATATATATATGTGTGTGTGTGTGTGTGTGTGCGTGTGTGGGTGTGTGGGTGTGTGTGGGTGTGTGGGTGGTATTTGTGCTGATAAATAAATAAAGGGAGACTAGTATAAATCTATTTCAAGCTATTTAGCTCTCATCAGCTAGCCATACCCTTACTGGGATTCGAACCTGGGCTATGTTACATCTTAGGCAGACATCTTAGCCATTAAGCCACAGGCTCTCCTCCTTATCAGCAGAAGCCAGGGAAGAAGGTATATATTTAGTGTCACAACCCCTGGTATGCCTAATATTTTTTACTGTTGCCTTTTTATTACATTTGTTATATTTATATATAATCTTATATATATACAATGAGATAAAATATACCATTGGATAGAATAAACCTATCAACAACATAAACCAGAGTAAAACAAACTAGGACCAATTGTCCTATCACATATTATGGACAGTCCCAAAATCCTTTTCCCCAGTTAATTCATTCATATTTTCCCACAGCATTATAATGTAGGCTGATTAGATTATCATCTGCAAAGTAGGTTGGATTGGAGTCTTCAAAAATACCAAATATCTCTATGGAGATTTTCACAGAATTTTCCAATTTCTATATCCTAATGCACCTAATCACATATCATTCTGGAAGATTCCTTCATTTTAAGAGCAAACTGAACATGGAAGCATATGAGTAAAAGAGAAGCCAGAAGGTTCTACAGCTTGCAAGGAATTCCCTAACATTGTCCCCATATCTGTCTTGTGTTTGTTTTTACAAGATAATTCAAATATCTAGTCATCTCCTTGACAGTTTGACACCTGATAAGTTCCAGTGGCTAATGAAAAGCAATGCCAATCACAGCCTTAGCCTGATGAATTTTTCAACATTTCAGCAATGATAGTACATTAGCATTTTATTTATGATCACTTATCACCAGACTTTGCTTCCTACCATGGCACGCAACAATGTTTAATAAGTTTATCACATAAGAACTGGTGCTTAAACTCTTTGTGACCTCCTACCACATAGAAATAAATCTGACATTAGCACTGACACTAAAACACCGAAAAGCAACCAGGACGTGGACTGATAATGACATTTTCTATTTGCATGAGTAAAACTAAATACCCGCATTCAAAATCTGCTTTCTGAATGAAACATCACAGTTCCACTGATTCATGGATTTTATATCAACAGGCTGAAAATGATTTGTGAGCAACTCAGAATAAAAGTTTCTTTAATTAAAATGATCTGTTCTCTGGATTACTGCACCAATGGAGTCAAATATAGCATATATTAGAAGCAATGGAAAAAAATAGAATAAAGATTAGGAATTTAATCTAAAATTTATTTGCCCTATAATAAAGTCAATGTTCCATAGTTATGTTGCAGAGTTAATGGGCTGCTTTATGAAGTGGGAAAAGAGAATATTAGAAGCGGAGGTATCAGAAAGACAAGATTGATTTCTTCTACAAAAATACTTCTGGATGCAGGAACGCAAAGATGTTTTAATTTGTTAAAGAAAAAACTTGTATAGAGCCAATTGAAAACATTGTTTAAAATAAAGTTTTTCTCAGGATTACCTCAAAAAATGAACTGTTTGAAAGTTAATATTCTTTAAAAAAAACTTCAGAGGGAAAGAGAAAGTGAGTGCCCTCTATTGCCCACTTCTAATTTTCTGGTTGAGTTATTAATGAGAGTAGACTGGATTTTCCCCACCTGTTCAGAAATAAATCCAACATATTGTGATTAAAAATTGATCACGAGATTGGTAAAATAGTGATTTCATTCATTCATTCATTCATTCATTCATTCATTCATTCATTCATTCATGCACACATTTGGATGCTATCTGACTCCAACTGACCCTGATTGTGTGTTACAATAATTTTCTATTCAGAAATAAACTTTTAAAGCTTTTTCAATCAGGAAACACGTTTGAGTACTCCTTCTCTAACCAAGTTCTAATAGTACCTGCAGATTTCTAAAATTCCCATCCTTTAAAAATATTGGGTTTCTGTAAAAAATAATTCACATTTTCAGTGCTTTAGGCTTTACATCTTGTGATAATCCTTAATGAAAAAGAAATGGCAAATATGATGCTTAATGCAATACTGAAAAATAAAATAAAAACAATTAAAATTGACATCGAAGTGTTGGGGTTGCATTAATAATATTCTGGCCTTTGCAGGTATGGATTAGGTACCCATGTGTTTCATATCACCTAGGTTTACAATACTGCAGCTGTAATCTCACTTGGGATTACAGCAGGCTTGTACTGTAAGACATGCAAGTGATATGTGTGACATCGATGTATCTATTTGAAGGACTTGCGTCTTCCAAGACTGGCACAGCAGACAGCTGGATGAGTTGTTCCTTTTGCTGAATGTAGAAAAGTTGGTTTACCATAATAGTAGAATATTTTACTGATATCTGATCTCAGGATAGGATCACCTAGATGTCTAGATGTCACAGGAAACCTAGTTAATTTCCATTTCTTTTTCAATCATAGGGTAGATTGTAGCCATCTTAGTTTGTTGACATCCCCCTGTCTACATTAAAGAATGGGAAGGAATGGAAGGCCAGAAAGAGAAGATGAACTCCTTTCCTCCCACAGAATATTCCACATAATATATGTACATTTGACTTTCCCTTCCTTCCTTCCTTCCTTCCTTCCTTCCTTCCTTCATTCATTCATTCATTCATTCATTCATTCATTCATTCCAGTCATCATTGACAAGCCCTAGGCCCCCTACTATGTTTGTTGCCTCAGGATTCATGTCTGTCTCCCTTCCTATTTAATTTGTGAATGAAGCTGCTGGAGAGTTAATCAGCCAGCAAGAAATTCTGTGTCAATATCATCAAGATACTAATCATACATCTCTTACCCCATGCTGGTAGAGATGCTATTTAGATGCTATTTCAGTGCCTAGAGACTGTAAGGGCATGGATGGAGAGAAAATGGCTGCAACTCAACCCTAGCAAGATTGAGTGGTTGTGGGCTTTTCCAATGAGGTAGGTTGACATTTCTGACTCTGAATGTGCTAATATTCTCCCTCACAATCTAGTATGCAATTTGGGAGTTCTCTTGGATTCACAGCTCCAGCTGAAAGAGCAGGTTGCAGCCACGGCCAGAGGGGCATTTGCACAAATCCATCTTAAGTATCAATTGCACCAATAACTGGACCAGGAGGTCTTACAGTCACCTATACCTTAGTCACCTCCCATTTAGATTATTGCAACATGATGTACATTGGGATATCTTTGAAGGCAATTCAAAAGCAGCAAGTAATCCAGAATGCAGTGGTATATGCAGTTTTTGGTGCTTCGTGGCTTTGTGATGGCTGTCTGGATGCTCGGACAGGGAGGAAGAGTTGGCTCCGGGGACTTTGGAGGGGGTTGCAAAGGAGTGTCAAAAGTTGCTGAAGGCTCTGAGCCAGGAGTGGAGAGGCCAGACTCAGTGGAGAGGTCACTGTAGGGGTGACTGGACAAAAGGCTGGATAACAGAGGAAAAGGAGAGATCCAGATGCATCTGGAGAGAACAGAGGTCCCACTGGAAAAGGAGTGGGGGAGAAGGTGCACAGCTGCAGCTGGTCAGCAGAGATGGAGAAGAATTGCCTCTTCCATCTGATTCATGAGTGCACAGAACTGAGAGGAGGCAGGCAAAGGGAGGTCAATGAGGTTACTCATGATGCAGCAGCCTCACCCCGCCTGATGAGCTGTACTATTTAGCCCAGCACATGGAGCACAGCACCACAAAAACAACTCATCAGTTTCTTGGTGTGCATTCCTTCAGTCATTGTGATTCTTGCCATGGTCTTAAACCTTGATTCTGCTACTGGACTTGGATGTTGCTTTTCAGACTTTGGACTTGCTTCTTGGACCTTGGACTTTGGTTTTGGTTTTGGTGATTTGTGTTTGGATGCGTCTTTTGGACTCTGAACCTGGTGAGGGGTCTTTAGGAACTTGCTCTGGGTTTCGGGATGGGAGAATTGGACTCATTGGGTTTTGAACTAATTCCTGTATGGGAGTGAATCCTGGGGATTCTATTTGGAGTTGACGAAGTCCTAATAAAGACTCCAATCATTGGGGATGGAGTGGAGCAGGACAGCAAAATGGGTCCCCTAAGTAACACCAGTGCTTTGTGAGCTGCACTGGTTTCCATTGCTTCCGGATGCAATTCAAGGTGCTGTTATCAGGTTTACAGCCATACATGGCATAGAACCAGGTTGCTTGTAGGACTGTGTCTCCAAGAGGGTATTGCCTTTCCTACTAGGTTAAAGGGTGGCTGTGCTCCACATCCCCTCCCTTGAATGTTGGCATCTGTTGGGACCTCAAAGGCATTGCTTTCTGGTAGTCACCAGGGATGGCTTCAAAAATTTTAGCAAGGGGTTCTCTACCCGGTTGCTGAGTGGGGGTGGGGTGGCCTAGTCGGCCTCCTGCACCATGGCAGGGGGCATTTTTGCCCTCCTCAGGCTCCGGAGGCTTTCCCTGAGCCTCTAGGAGGGTGAAAACAGCCTCCACAGGCTCCAAATGTCCAATAGGCCCATTTTTCACCTTCCTCCAGCCTCCGTGCACGCCCTGAGTTACCTGTAACCAAAAGGGGCCACACGGGTTCTCCTGGGAGAGGCAGGGGAGGGAGGGTGGGGGCCAGCCAGGAGTGGGATTTGGGGGTTCTCCAAACTGCAAAGAATCTTATCTAGAGATTCTCCCGAATCCCTGCGAGCCCCCAACAGCCACCATCCCTTTGTAACAGCTTCCCACCTGAGATCTTAGTGACACCTTTTCTTTTACCTTTCTAAAGCTGTAAAGACTTCTCTTTCCCCCCAATCAGTGGATTAGAATGGGGGTTCAAGTGCTAGAATGATTGTTCTGACATTGGAAGGCGAAGAGTACTTTTGTTTTTAAACTATATTTTTATGGATTTTATGGAGTCATCATATGACATGGGCAGTCATATAAGTCCTATAAATAAATACAATAATTATACCATAGTGAGTTGACCTGGCAAAATAGACCTCAGCTCTTATTTTATAAAATCAAGCTCCTATTTTAAAGAAACCTTGTTAAAAATCAAGGACAGATGATCTCACAGCTCCAAAAAGAACTAAACTCTTTCATTCCTCTGTTGCCCCAGAGCAATACTGATAATTACTTACATGACAGCATTATCATTGGAAGCTTTCAATAAGAGGTCGGATGGCCATCTGTTTCAGATGCTTTAGCTTTGCATTTCCTGCATGAAACCAAGGGTTGAACGAAATGGCATTTCAAATAAATGTCTTACTGACATACTGTTGGTTGAAAACAAATCTATGGGCAAGAACTGACAATGGGAATTAAATAACTTTCATGTACTTTTGGAGAAAATGGTCTGTAAAACTGAACAGGCAACAGTCAAAAAAATTAAGCAATATCGGTTTACAATGAATCTCTGTTGAGAAGAAGTAGATCCTACATTTTTAAGTGGATGTTACCTTATTTCTGTTTGAAATGGAAAGGATCAGTCCTATCTACTGAAATCTACTGTATTTCCCCGAAAATACGACATGTCCTGATAATAAGGCCATGCCACATTTTCTGGTGGGCAAAAATATAATTCCCTCACACACACAAATAAGCCCCCTGGACAACCCCCGACCTCTGGCAGGCAGAGCGCTGCTCACCAACCTTACAGTGTCCCGAAGGTGCCAAGTCACGGGAACCGGGGAGGAAGGCAAAAGTGATTGTGTTGCTTGGTGCTTCAGAATACCGCTAGGTTGGTGAGCAGCGCTGTGCCCAGCTGAAGAGGGGGGTTGCCGGGGGGGCTGCTCTCTTGCAAGTGGGCTCCCAAAGAGCCAGGCACAGCCTCATGGGCGAATGGCTGTGCAACACAACAGCCATGAAGCTACAATGCTCACAAGCAGCCATCCAGCAAACCCCCTTTCCAGCCAGGCACAGCACCATTCACTGACCTAGGGGCTTCACTAAGCTATGTGAGCACCTGTTCGCCGCCGCCCAGCTCTCGCGGCTTGGTGCCTTTGAAATGCCAGTGAAAGTGGCCGCTCTGGGTGTACACTCTATGGCTGTGGCCAGCTGCCGGCAGAGCATACAACCATAGAGTGTATGCCCAGAGCGGCCACTGCTGGAAGACTCGGTTTGGAAGCTGCCAAAAAAGCCGGGATGGCGGTGGTGGTGGTGGCAGCAGCGGAAGGCCCTGGCTCTGCAGGGAGAGCTGGGTCAGGGCGTCGTGAGGCTGGAAACAGCTGGTTGCGCAACCCCCCTCTCCAGCCATGCAGAGCACCATTCAATGGCATTTCAAAGGCGCCAAGCTGCAGGAGCTGGGCAGCAGTGAACAGGAGCTCACGTGGCTTGGAGATACCCCTAGGTCAGTGCTGTGCCCAGCCGGAAAGGGGGTTTGCTGGGTGGCTGCTCTTGAGCATGATCAATTCATGGCTGTTGTGTTGCACTGCTGCAATAGCGCAACACAGCCATTTGCCATGAGGCTGTGCCCGGCTCCTTGGGAGCCCACTCGCAAGAGAGCAGCCACCCGGCAACCCCAAAACAATAAACTCTCCCCTCATAATAAGGCCCAAGCCATATTTTGTGAGTAAAAAGAAAATAAGATCCTGTCTCATTTTCGGGAAAACACAGTATATAGGCAGCAGAAACATCTGGATCTTTATTACATTGACAAAAGAATAACATAATAGCAAAGGAAATTCAACATAAAATAGTATTTTTAAAAAATATTGATTTCACAGATAGTGAGTGCAACTAGGAAATAGGTGTTAGGCAGAAATAATAAAGAAAATTGTTTTTTTAAAGCTGTCTAGAGCTATATACAGAAAATTTCAACAAAGATGATCAGATTATATTTACACACACACACACACACACAAACACACACACACATATATATATATACATATATATATATATATATATATATATATATATATACACACACACACACGCATATACATACATACATATACATGCATGCATACATGCATACATACATACGACTGCATCATTGACAACTGGTTTATCTTCCATATTACTTATTTCACAGACTAGATGTTTGTAGTCTCTGTGTGTATATTTATAGATATATTTTTACTCCTGAACTTGCAAATGAATGTCAGTTTGTTTAGAGTAAAACACAATGATGATTCCTCAAACATTTATGCAAAATTAGACACAATGGTGGTAATATATATAATATAGATATATTGTTCAGCTTAGATAACTATCATTTTCCGACAAACTGCAGAATTAAAATGCTTGTTTTCTTGTTTGCCTGTGTACATGAAACAGATTCACAGCCAGACCTGTGAGCTGCATGAGCACATCGTACATCAGAGGGGCTGAAGCTCAGAATCAAAGAAATTGGAATGGGGAATCTTGAATTGCATTCCTGGAGTTTTGCTTGGAGACAATGAAAGAGGACTGCAGTGGAGGGATTCCACTGGGATTTTGATAAGGACAGGTCTGGTTTAAATGCTATGAATGATTGATTGCAGGTATACCACCATATAAAACACCAAAAATGTATAATTATATAAAGATATTGATGAGAATAGAAAGGAGGAGAATAGATGTTAAAATTAAATATGTATATTGAAAAGGAATTCTAAATACCATCAACATAAAATGGAGCTTGCTCAGAAGCTGAAATACACCAAGTAAATGAGATGAAGAGTGTGAAGTAGAGGAGAGAGGTAAGGGAAGAAGAGAGGGATAAGAGAAGAGAAGAGGGGGGAGAAGAGAAATGGGGAGTGGAAAAGGGAGAGAGGAGGAGAGAGGAAAGGGAAATAGAGAAGAGAAGGATGACAGAGGGAAGAAAAGAGGTAGGGAGGGGGAAGAGAGAGAGAGAAGAAAGTGATGGATAAGGAACAAATATGGTGTATGGTGAGCAGAAGAGCCAATAATTGTTTTGGGGAGTTGATGGTAAGATGAATTGATGTAAATATTTAATAATACAATATGATGTTGGTTATGTAATAGTATACATGTGATTATATGTTATGAAAATGAAAAAATAAAAAAACTTTATTTAAAAAAACACCAAAAATGTCCTTTGTGCTCTAGTATGCTCTAAACCTTATGGCTTCCCACCAGGGACTAACTAAAAACTAAACAACACAAGATATGTATAGCAAACTGGACCTCCGTCTTTAGTAGGCCCCACAAAAGAGGAAAATAATAAATACTAGCCAAACAACTATTGTAAAACCAGCCCTAATTCAAGATAGCAATGAGTCTATCAGGGAGGTGCCCAATTTTTACTTATTAATAAAAATAATCCCATCAAGTTTTTCAGTCTATTCATGGTTTGGGAATTCATGAAGGTGATTCTCTGCTTCCCTTTCTCCCTTTTTTTTGGGGGGGGGGGGGGGAGTGTCGGGCCAGAGGTGAAATTCCTCAGGTTCTGAGAGGTTCTAGAGAACCGGTAGCAGAAATTTTGAGTAGTTTGGAGAACCAGAAAATACCACCTCTGGCTGGCTCCAGAGTGGGGTGGGAATGGATATTTTTGTACCATCCTTCCCCTGCCATACCTACCAAGAACCGATGGTAAAAAAAAAAATTAACCACTGGTCGGAGGACCTATTCCCCCTTTCTCAACAGGAAAGAATATTTCTAGTGAAGAACTAGATTGCAAATGCCCTTTGTTTTATTAAGATTGTCAGGGCACCACTGAGGCTTCCTTATAAATCAGAGGTGGGGAAGTAAGGCCCTTTTATGACTTTAAAACTCCCAGAATTCCTGGGCCAACTTGGCTGGCTCAGGAATCCTGGGAGCTGAACTCCATAGGTCATAAAAGGTCAATAGTTCCCCATCCTTGTTACAATACCAGAGAATGGCCTTTATCTCTTCCTCATTTTCATTAAAAATGACCTTAAAAATAGAAAATATATGGTAATAAAGTGGGAATGTGTCTGGAAAAATGAAATGACCTTTTTCTGTCACTGGGATGCCAGCATGTTTCAGACATAAATGAACTTACTCTAGCTGCCTGAACATTTCTCAAAGCCTACTTCTTGCTTTCAAATGAATGGGAGTAGAACACACACACACACACACACACACACACAGAGAGAGAGAGAGAGAGAGAGAGAGAGAGAGAGAGAGAGAGAGAGAGAGAGAGAGAGAGAGATCAATGCAGGAACATGCTTCTGCAGCCACTAGATAATGTCTAAGGCTGGAACACCGATCTTTATCAAGAGGTTCCCATGATTTCCACTTTGCAGGTGTTTAAAGTAAGGTTTCAGGCTAACATTAATGTATAACTCAGCAACCTGCTGTCTTCAGAGAGTATTGAAAATATTTCTTCTAGAAAACAAAACCAGTTTTGTTTCCTCTGTTCATCAGCTATGCATGTAGCTATTTAATAACCCTATTATTGTGTGTTAATTAAACTTAAATTGGTTCTTAAGTTCCACTTACAGTGGTTTAGTAGCTATATAATTTACATAATTTCAAATTACACAACCCATAAAGCACTCATTACAGTACTTTTCTACTATTGGGAACTTGCAGTAAAATACTCAAATCTTTAATTGGTAGGGGATGAAGTTACATGGCTATTTTTAAGCAAGCTGTAATTTCAAGAGAAAAAATTTGCAACAACAAATTGGACGTTCCGCTGATGTAATATCAATATGAGATTCTCAGCTCTATCTTGTTAACCACTTACATATCATCAACTGCAATCTTGTCTTTTCGAGTATTTTACTGCAAGTTCCCAATAGTAGAAACGTACTGCCTTTTTGTAAGTAACTCATGAACCAATCACAATTTAGAGTTCGAATTTTATTTATTTTTTGTTAGAGGTTTACAAAAAAAGCAGTTTACCTAATTTCGGGATGCACCAAACCTCAGTCTATCTATCCTACCCATCCCTCCTTCCTTCCCTCTTTCCCTCATCCATCGATGCATCCAATTGATTTATATAGTTATCTATCTTATGTACCAGAGTGCTGGGCAACTTATAAAGTTCCTGGCACCCCCACAAAAGCCAACTCCACACAACAAATAACTGGGCTCTAATATCATTCTACCCAACACCTATAGGAAAGACCAGGTCTTCGAGGTTTTGCAGAAGGCTAGGCAGGACTGGATCTGCCAGATCTCAGTGGAGAAGATGTTCCAAAGGGCAGAAGCTACTGCTGCCTACTTGTCCTACCAAATAACAACATTTAAGAGAAGACCCTTTCTGACTTGGTGAAGTGGACAAATACCCTAAGCGAGAGCAGATCTTGCAAATAACAATTCTTGTGTCATGCGTGTCTTTAAAAGTAATTATCAGCAGCTTGAATTGCACCAAGAAAGAAAGTGGAAGGCAGCATAATTCACACAGCAAAGGTAAAACATGTGTGAATCACGGAGAACCCACAACTGCTGG
Organism: Thamnophis elegans; assembly: GCF_009769535.1. Classification (NCBI taxonomy): domain Eukaryota; kingdom Metazoa; phylum Chordata; class Lepidosauria; order Squamata; family Natricidae; genus Thamnophis; species Thamnophis elegans. Next base: position 73,230,149 of record NC_045544.1, on the reverse strand, counting down.
ATTCTGGGTCAGCTGTAAATTTCTGGGTGATTTTTAAGGACATATTAATTGAGATTCTCAGTCATCCATGCTTGTTCCAAAGGTGCTTTTTCAAAAGGCAACTGGACTTCCTTTGTTTTTCCTTGAAATCATTTTGCTTCTCATCCAAGAGGCCTCTTCAGTTCTGACTGAAGAACTGAAGAAGCTTCTCGGATGAGAAGGAAAACAACTTCAAGGAAAACAAAGAAAGTCCAGTTGCTTTTTGAAAAAGCACTTTTTTAAAGGGCAAGTCAATCTAGAACAACTGCAGTGTATGGATTATAGAATTAACTTACATATTCTAGAGATTTTCTCTAGGATATGTGTAGCTATGATTAGACTATCCAAGGTTCTAAAACAGAAATTAAAACTGGAATGCTGAATGAGATGGTTTTAGATCCAGTTCCTCAAAAAACCAGGTGGGACTTCCAACTCCATAGCCAATGTTTTCTACCTGACAGTAATTCTTTCAAGGGGGGAAACAAGAAACAAGTGAGATAGAGGATTTTACTAGCTATAAAAATAAACTTTATTTTAGTCTAAATTTAATAGAATAAATGTTGCACATGCTCTTCATAATGAGGATTCCAATCCATGAAAATAATTGCAGAATGTGGATTTTTTAATACATAATATACATACTAGGCAGAGGTGGTACTCAGCAGGTTCTGACCAGTTCTGGAGAACCGGTAGTGGAAATTTTGAGTAGTTCGAAGAACCAGTAAATAGCACCTCTGACTGGCCCCGCCCCATCTATTCTCTGCCTCCTGAGTCCCAGCTGATTGGGAGGAAATGGGGATTTTGCAGTATCCTTCCCCTGGAGTGAGGAGGGAATTGAGATTTTACAGTATCCTTCCCCTGCCACACCCACCAAGCCAAGCCCACAGAAGCGGTAGTAAAAAAAAATGAATCTCACCACTGATATTAGGCACATTCCAGAAAAAAGGTTTGGGAAAATATAATTTATTAAGCCAGTTCCATAAAATTATCCATTCCACCTGCATTATAAAGCCCACATTTTAGTAAGAATGATTAGTTTGGCATGACAAATAGTGTGCTTTGGGTGTGAGTGTGTGTTTGTGTGTCTACTCAAGATGTCAATGACAACTGAAATGGGCACAAGGCTCATTGTAATTGACTTTTTCGAATACTGTGCTTGGAGAGAGAAAAAAAATCCATCACAGTATCAGCATGTTGCCATAGCATACTCATTGCTTTCAATAATTAAATCTTATGCTTAATGGTTCCAAAAATAATCCTGTTGATGCAGACGAAGAGATACAATTCAACTTTTTAAATTGAATCATTAAAGCGTATTTTATCAGAGTGAATGCTGCTTTGTGTAAAGTCAGATCCATGTTTCTGAAATGATGTTTTGCAACAATAATCTGTCTATGAACTGTGTTGAAATGTAAATATTATTCATTTTTCTTGATAAATTTGGGGGGAAAAGACTTGGACGTTCTTTGAACAAAAGGTTAGATTCATCTTCACTATCATAACAATAATCAAGTACACTGGTAAATTTATAGACAAAATAGTTTTCTGTGGTTTTGAAATGCTTAATTTATATAAAGGTAAGATTTGCAATGGAACAACTCTATTTCTTTGATTTATCCATTTGCAGCACCTTTTTAAACATGTTCATTTAGAAATAGATCTTCCAACACTTAATTTAATTTTTTTACTCCAACTTTAGGGTGATTTCAGCCATATAAAATCATGTTAATGATGACAGAAAGGTTGCTTTCAAATTATGGTAGTTACAACGAAACAGCATTTGTTTGTTAAGCTGAATTAATCAAACATTCTTAGTTATTAGAAAACAAATCTCTGAGTGATGTTTTAATCCAGCAGAATGCCTTTCCCATTACAAACCTGGACTCTTACTAAATATCAGCGGATGCCTTGCTATTTGTCTTCCCACCTTTCAGCTATTATCTGAAAATTGGACTTCTCTCTGATGGCACTCATTCTTTTCCTCCCATATCTAAGCAGTAGCTCTTACTTCAATATCAGGGGGAAATGATGTTTCTCTCTTATCTGGGGTTATCTGAGTATGAAAATGACTTGGCCTTTGAGTTAGTTTTATTAACGGTGTTTAATTATTGGCTAAGTTAAGTATTTTCAATTTTAAATCATTGCTTTTTTTTTTTTAGAGACTAATGCAGGAACAACTTGATTTAAATTTTATTGAATTGAATTGATTATGTGCCATCAAATAAGGGTTAACTTTAATCAAACAGCTGAATAGCTATGAAATAGAGATATAACAATAATTCATAGGCAATGCATGGCAATTCCCATAAATGCCATGGTTCTTCCCCCTGCAAGTGAGGCTTCTCTTGTTTTGTTTAGCTTCGCTTGGCTTTGTTTTACAGGTATAGGAATGGTGGTTTGGGGCTATCTTTCCAAAGGATGAGCAAAGAAATAAAAGTATATATCACAGTGAAACCGTCAGACATGAGCAAGACACCTTTGCAGATTTGTTGCTGTCATATCTACTGCTCACTTTTTTAAAAGAAGAAAATGATTTGAGAAAATCAATTGAACCCAAGCTGGAAATCTTTCTTTAATGTTACTATATGACACTAGAATTTTGTTTTATCTGCAAGCAGCCTATGAGTCTGTAAGAAGTCGGATCAACCAAGCAATCAACCAATGACAGACTGCCAGCCAACTAACCTGACAACTAACCAGCCAGGGTGACTGCAACACCAGATGAACCTCACATGGTGGTGACCAGTCAGTCACCGGATCAACTACCTATAAAAGCAGAAGAGAAGTAAAACAAGACACTTCAACTGAAGTTCCACTGATGATGTTACCTAGTCTGGTGATGAAACATTTGGAAACTAACAAGCTCGGAGAACAAATCGCCACCAGCATCTATCACCTGAGCTTCAAATATTTTCTACTACTTCTAACTAGTATTTTAATTGTTTTAAGATTTCTAGTTGAGCAGACGCTAACTGAATCCAATTCCTTTTTGAAGAGATTAAAAGGAAAATAATTTTGGAGGTCAGGGAGAGAACTGAATCAAAGTTATAAAGAATCCATTTTCAAAATCATCATTTTAAAGACTTCGTTTTTCAAGGTTGCATTCCTACAACTATTTGGGTTGTTTTCTCCTAGTAGGGTAGTTTCCAATTATGAAGAAAATGAAGAGATTTATTAAAGTCTGATTTTTTTGGCCCTAGGTGACAAATTGTCTTGGGCTATATAAAAAGGAAATTCATATGAGGTGTGGAGACTCAATGACATTAACAATGGTCCAGTTGCAGCACAGTATCGAACTATATAATTGCAGCAACTATATTATACTAGTATTGTATTAATCAGTCCACACTTTATTAGATTTTGTATAGTACAGTAATTCATTTAATTTTGTTTCTTCCTTTATTTTTGCATTTTCTAATTCAGTCTGCAGTGCTACTATTCTACATATCAATTTTTATTTTATTATTTTATGTCCATTTCCTGGGAAAACTTGTATATTTGCTTGCTTCTCATTGGTGTTCCAAATATCTGTCAGAGTAAATTTACTTACAGATTTAATTGATGAGCTGCTTAATCTTGGATAATCTTAGATAATTAATGACAGTACTTTACAATGGAACATTTATAGAAAACTGAAAGCTTGCTCTATTGCTGTTTTGGTTCCAAGTCTATAAATTGTAAAACCAATGAACATTACAAGATCATCATCAACAACAAAATGCTTTGTGGGCATATATTTTTTTTGAAGTGTTGGATAAGCAAGAGAAAGATAGAAAGTGAGTTTATTATAGCCATAAACATAAATCCCCTCATTTCCAACAAGACACATGTTTAGGAATGAACATAGTCCAGATGTCAGCAACCCATGGCTCTGGAGCTGCATGCGGCTCTTTGGGACCCTTGCTGTGGCTCCCTGCCAAACCGGATCCCCCCATTGGCTGGACCTGCCCCTTGCCCTCCCCTCCCAGTCATTCCTCACCTGAGAAAGTAAGGGCAACAGTGGCAGATGGAGACTCATTCCATATTCCAGAGCGGGAGCGAAGCGGCCCTGTATTAGCCTCTTCTTCTGGCCCCTGTTGGTGCTGTGAACATTGCGGTTGCTCAGGGAGATGCGCAACTTTCTCTCCACCCCGAGACACTAGCTCAAACCAGCTGCCTCCATGGCCTACTCATTGCTCTTGAAGCACCTTGCACAGCAGACTTAAATTTAGTGCACTTCACATTGGGGGAGACAGCGTCCCCTTCTCCTCCTGGAGCCCATTATGATTCGAAGCATCGGCTGCAGCTGGGCTTGGCCAGTGTCTCAAGGTGGAGAGAAAGTTGCACATCTCCCCAAGCAACCAATGCTCCGTGTCGACTGGATGGGAGTGAGTGACGTCGAGTTGACCACACCCACCCAGGTTTTGTGGCTCCTGGTGTTTTCTTCTCTGTGGGAAACAGGTCCAAATGGCTCTGTGAGTTTTTAATGTTACAGAACCCTGGCCTGGTCCATAGAGATTTCTTTTTAAAATATCTATTCTATAAGCATACATTAAGAAAATATCACAGTTCAGTTACAAGTGCATTCTTTGCAATTGAGAAAATAGTCCTATGACAGATGCACCAATATTCTGACTGTTTACAAATGGTCCTTATAGCATTGGAACTCAATGCTCATGCAATTACATATGGATGATGAAATAGGGCCCAGTTTGACTTAAGTATAAAAGCCATTAATCCCACCCCAAGAGTGTTAACTGTACTGAAGGTGATTGGAGCATCATATCAAATGAAATGAGCCATGATCTATAAAAGTTGATGCAATTATACATTAATTAGTCTTTAAGATTCTTTGTTTTCCCTGCCAGGTGCATATTCTGAAAAATACATATCACAAGCTTTTATTTTTTTAAAAGTACTTGCTCAATCCTACTATATAAAGATACTATATCTTTTTTATCGATACTTTCAGTTTTAAAATACAAAAATACAAAAGCAAATAGGGAAAACAGAGGAGGGAAAGAGGAAGGGAGAAATGTAGAAAAGAAGGGGTAAAGGGAAAAAAGTGTTGACTTCCAACTCCCTCTGGTGCAGTAGAATAAACATCAAACCTCAACTTTTTGACTTTTACATTAGTAGTATAAACTAGCAATTTCTATAACGACAAATCTATCTAATCAATAAAATCAATCCTACTTTCTATATTCTAGGTTATCTCACATGTTGCAAACAAATGAGCACATAAAGATTCTTCTGTTCCGATATCTTTCTTTGTTACTTATATGAATCCCTGTATTACTTAAGAGACACTTATATTCTGCTTAATCAGTTTTCCTGCAAATGCACCCTAAGTTTCAAGTAGGCAGATCCAGCTCTCCTATTGTGGTTTTTGAATGAGAGATTTAATTTAGGATCTTTCAGGTTGTTGCACAATCAGGATACCATAACTACAGTACTGAAAATCTGAGGCAAATATTTTTCCTTCCCCAGATTTTAGGAACAAGTGTTAGACTGATAAAATTGCCTATTGCTCCAAGTAAGTTAAAGTGAGATGAGTACAGCTTCAGATAGCTGTTTTTTTATAAATCTCCTGCTGTGCTAGTAGTAAACATTGGACACAGAGAAGCAACCATAGTATATCATCTTTGTAAGAATCAACATTTTTCCCACTGACATGCTAGTAAAACCTGATTCTGGCAAGTCTAGATATATTTAGGCCATTTAACCTGGCCTAGCACCATTGAATCCATGGGATTTAACCCTAACTTTAAAAGAATGGGAACTGAAGGTTTAATATTTACTATATTTAAATTCCCATTTCTTTCAAGAAGCAGAGAAAAGCATATCAGACCTTTTACTACACATTTAAGGCTGGATTCCATGTTACCTTATCATACAGCAGGGAGAGAAGAACATCTATTTCTTCTCTGTCTATCCAAGCATCCCTGCCCCACAACTGATAAATCTGATAGCCATCTTTTCAAAGAGCAACCAACAGTTTGTTGTTACAATAGAAGAGAATATACGTAGCTCAGGGTTGAAATGTCCTGTGTTCTCTCTGAGATTGTTTGCTTGCTTGCAGATGTTTCATTACCCAATCATGTAACATTATCAGTGAGAGTAAGTGTAGAGTTTCTATAACAAAGATCTGAATACTAGGTAAGCAAGGACTAACACCAGTCAAATAAACAAGCAGAAAACAATATCCTAATCAATGAACTACTATACCAAGGAGAAAACCCCACCTCCACCAACATTGGCATGACAAGCCACTGTATATGAACAGGAACATTCCCACATTCACTATCTGTGCTTTAGACACACTATAGACCTTATACACAGAGCATGTTTTTAAATCACTTAATAATTCTATTTTTACCAGAATTCATTGACCCAATGGAGGCATATTTTAACTAAATTAAAAGACAGCAGAGAGGAAAGAGAGAATTCAAGAAATAATGAGAGAGATGAAGAATCTCATAACCTACCTGGGAGAAAAAGACTCAATGTCTTTCAGAGAATTTTATTCTTCAAAAGCAATATTGGATAATTTAGGAGAAAAAGGAAGAAGTAGATTTTAAAAATGCATATACTTTCACCCTAAATTCAGATTTTAGCTCAATAGATTTACACACACACACACATACACACACACACACACACACCTTTTATGGAGAGCATTATTTTAGAAATTGTATCTACTGATGCCTTGCAGTTTTGCAAGCCATTTCCTTCATCAGCCTGTGTCCTTTGTTTTATATCCAAACTATTCCCGACAGACACTAAATTCCCAAAAACAATCTTTGTGAAGAAGACCTTGTGCTGAATAGATGGGGATGCAGAATCCATGTGCAATCATCCTAGATGATTTTAATGACTAAACATTCTCTTTAATTCTCTGCTTCATTTTAGATATATTATGTCATCAACTGCATGTGTACAAATCCCATTCCACTGACAGAAATTGTGCTTTAGTTCTCCAATAAACGTCTGAAAATTCTCTATTATGAAGCTAGTTAAATATTGAATTGAATTCTTTAATACTGAATACTTTTAATAGAAGCAATTCAAACCTAACAAGTACTTCTAGTTATTACTACAATGTCAAAATTCCATAATTACCTATTTTAGGGAATGTTATACAATAACATTAAGGGTGCATTTTGAACAATGCTTGTTCCGAAAAATGTGAATCTTAACTAAAGGTAAGTTGGGATTGGTGTCTCTTTGTTTTTTTATTAGAAATAGTAAAAAAATCACTTCCAGTATCCGAATGGTTTTGTTTAAAATCAGTAGAGGTCATTTTGAGATTAAAATGTTTCAACCTTGAAAGGTTTTGTGCCCTGTTATGTTGGTTGCATTTTCTGTTGCCAAACTTCATTACACTAAGGCTATTATTTTCAACATTATTCCTGCTGCAGCAAATAACACACACACTCCAGTCTTTTTAGAAACAATCTCCTACTCTAAAAAATCATTACAAAACCTGGGGCTAAGGAAGGGTGCGTATTTTGGCTTTGCCAAGTCCATGTCATATACCAATGTATGCATCTTTTGGCTTAACTCCCTGTCAAAACAACAAAATTCCAAAGATGAAAAGTAACTTAGATTCACTTGCTAACATTAGATTTTCAAAGGATACATGGATCTAATAAACTGACTTTGACAAATGATTGCGAATTGAAATTAGATGTCCAGGATCTGAAAACCAATTGATTTTCTTTTCCTAAGTGTTCTACACCCCTGATTTAACATTTAATTCTAAGTACAGTAGTCTGTGAGATGCCTCTGCTTGGACTCACCATGAAACTTTGCTTCAGAAGAGAGGTTTAATTCTCCTTGATTAGGCACTTCTTGTCTTTGAGTTCTATTGACTGGAAGGGATTTCTGGGTAGGCATCTTTTACTATTATATCATGGAAATGCCAATAAAAGAAAAGAAGTACAGTATTACAAAACATGAAAACTCCAGTATAATTCATTTACAAAGAGAGTTATAATGAAAAGAAAAGCTACTGTATTAAGATATTCATGGTTTGGGGATTATTGGACAAGCGTTTAGGATTTCAAAATCTAGAAGAGCAGCAATTCTTTTGACAAGGGATTTTAACATAACAGTTGATGAAATCTGGAGGGATCTAGTGACTCTTATACATTCATTAAAAGATGTAGGACAGCTTAAGAACTGACAATATGTTTATTCTCTAGCCTGGACAAAGAACAAATTTGGACAATGCTGGGAAAAGGTAATATATATTATTTCATTTTTATATATAATTTTATTAAGAACATTGATCACATTTGTAAGGTTGAAAAACACTAGCTTAGACACATTAAGCAAGCTAGCTGAGAATTAACTAAGATTGTCGAAGGATATTAAGAACAAACGGGCTTCCTTAATATCAGAATAAAAATAAAATAAAAAAATCTGTATTCTAAGTGTATATAATACCGCGAGGTAACCAAAAAAAAATCCAGGGCTGATTGCCATTGAAACATCCTAAGCACACTGCAACCCCAGAAGAAAAAAACAGGAGTCATCTACAACATATAATTTAATGACTACAACAATCACTATGTAGGAGAACCAGACAGAAAACTGGCAGAACACATCCAGCAATCAGAAGACATGATGAAAACTCTTTAATTTCACAATATATAGACAGACTTAACCACAGTTTTAATTGGGAAGATGGGACCATACTAGACTAAGCCAAGTCCAAAAATGATAGTGAATTTCTAGAAGCCTGGCACTAACACATTAGCCACCAATAGAGATATAGACATTAACAACATCTAGGGACAATGCAAATGCACAAAGAGACAATCAACCAGCTAAAAAGGGAAGAAAAAGACTCAAGCATCTCTCCACCAGCAATCAGCACCCAGATCACCATAGATTAACATCAGACCAGCAATCAAGTAAACAATGCCCCAAACAAGAAACTGCCAAGAAGCCAACAGTAAACAGCCCAACCAAAGAATCTCTAAGACCACCCCCACCAACACTGACAGGGCAAGCCACTAGAACTGGGGTGTCAAACTCAAGGCCTGGGGGCTAGATCCAGCCCACAGAGTACTTAGATCTGGAAACAGTGAAGGACTGGCCCGCATTACTTCTGCCAGTGAAAATGGAGCTCAGGAGCCCATTTTCACTGGCAGAACGCTTGGGCCACCACAGGCACCCCCGACATGAGTGATGTCAAGCTGGCAATGCCTATCCTGTCCCCCTGAGGTCAAACACAACCCTGATGTGGCTCTCAATGCAATCGAGTTTGACACCCCTGCACTAGAATATAAACTGACCACAAACTGCATACCTTAATAGCACTGATGATGTTATCTAGTTTGGGTAATGAAACATCTACAAGAAAACAAGCAAGCTCAGAGTGTATCAAGGACCCGCCTCGAACGCTCATTTACTCTGAATAGGTTTTTCTTTCCCAATCCAGATGAATTGCATCATATGGAAGAAAAGGAATTGGCTGATCACCTGATCGATTTCTTTTTTAAAAAAAATGAGAAATCCAGGAAAACCAAATCAAATGATGGCAGTATATCTTCTAAAAGGGGGGAAAGGAAGACCCAGCAAAAATAGATCAATATGGCTAACACCAATCACCAGGATGATTCCCAAGCAGATCAGGGTGTAGTCAGCTTGAAACTAACTTGTAGTCAGTGATTTCATTTACTGCACGTCAGCAGTGTGGCTGATTATTATTGCTGCCCATACACATTTCAGAGTAGTTTCAAAGAAGTGACTAGCAGAATCCTAAAGCTTCTCTTAAGAACTCCCCCACCATATTGCCCAAAAAACAACCTATCATCTTCCTGATGAAGGGTGGATAAAAATGTGGAGATTCCTGGTGCTCCATATGATATAGAGCCACGCCCACCCAGCCACACCACACCCACCCAGCCATGCCCACCCAGCCAGTCATTAGGACAGAGAACGGTTGTTAAGAATTTTGAAGCCCACTACTGTCTATATCCCTCCCTCTTCAATCAGTTGTGCATGCAACAAATCTAAAGGATCAGGATTCAATCAAATACAACCATCATCATGATTATTTTAACTCCACCCATTTGTGGAGTTAAGCATTAGAGGAGAACTTTAAAATAAATCCTGATATTCCTTTATCCTAAAGCACGGGTGTCAAACTTGATCGCATCACGTAAGATATTGTGATGTATCATGGTGTTTTTTGCCTTTGCGGAGCTGGGGTGGGTGTGGCCTGCATGTGATGCATCCAGCCCACAGGCCGCCAGTTTGACAAGCCTGTGACCTAAAGCATTAGAGAACTTTAAAATAAATCCTGATATTCCTTTATCCTAAACCATGTGTATTTATCTCTCTCAAAATGAACCATCCAATATTTATCTAAACCCTAACCCAATAGTTTACAAGTTCTGTCAGCTGAAGAGCAGTTATGGGCTTGGCAAGCCATGCAGAGGGACATACTCTAAAAGTGGGCGAGACCATCTTTTATTGTTAAGCGTTTATTTTATTATGCTTTTATGTCTACATTTTTGTTGGATTTTTGGCAATCACAAAAGTTCCCCTGGCAGCTGCAGCTATAGAGAGATTTTTCTCCCATCATTATAGCTCCCTCTCCTGATGAAAAAAGAAATATTACAATATATTTGTATATCAAAAGCTTTTTTCTTTCTTAAACAAGTAGGAAAAGGACATCACAACAGTGAGTGAGAATAAAGATCTGGGAACCTTTTTGTTTTTTCATTTGTAAGGGAATGAGAAGATTTTGCAGAGGCAAAGTTAGTGAGCAGAGGTTGGGGAATTTTTAAGGTATGCAATAACTTAAGTCTCTGTGAGATATGGCCCCCATTTTGCCACAAAGGCCAGTTTTTCTGCAGTCCTGCCCTAAACTTTTATGTTCTATTGACCTACAAATCCTACTCGCTGTAATTCTATTCCATCTTTTTTTCTAGGAGCAAAAGCATGCATCATCCTGATTGTTTTATTTCACAGGAGCAACCTTATTAAGTAAGCTTGCTGTGAGACAAATGTTCCTCGATCACCCCAAAAGCTCTCTGGTACTTTAGGACCTTGGATAAGGGTTTCCTTGTTTCATTCCGCCATTAAACAATGGCCTTCACTATATCCATGCTTCGATTCTGACATCCTTCTCTCAAATGAATTCCATGTGACAATCTGAGGAACTGTACTTCCAATCCTGTGGACCCCATCAGTCAATGAATTTCAACTGGAAGGGTCCAGGAGAAGACTGCTCTGTCTCCTATTCTTTGGGACATTGTGGCCCCCAAAGTGAGATTGCAGCCACCCTTCTGACCTTCTGAATGCCTGAAGATCTGACTCTGCCACTTGTCCTTGGGCCTAATAGGGAGCATCACTCTGGAGATGGCTACCAGATTGAGAGATTAACTCCTTCCCCATGTGCATTTTTATCCCTTTCTCCCCATCTTTTAATTGTAAGTTGTTCCTGTTTTGATGTATATTGGCATTTAATGTTTGTAAACTGTTCTCAGTTGCCTCTAGGCAAGAGGGCATAGAAGATAGATAGATAGATAGATAGATAGATAGATAGATAGATAGATAGATAGATAGATAGATAGATAGATAGAGGCAGGCAGGCAGGCAGGCAGGCAGGCAGACAGACAGACAGACAGACAGACAGACTATTTTTTGAAATAAAAAATCTGCTTCAGTTTGGTCTAGTGGTTAAGACAGTAGGCTAGAAGACAAGAGACCATGAGTTCAAGGCTTAATTTAGCCATGAAAACCAGCTGGGTGGCCTCAAGCAGTCACTCTCTCTCAGCCTAGCTCACCTCACAGGGTGGTTGTTGAGGGGGAAATAGGAAGAGGACAATGTATTTTATACACTGATGCCCTTTAAGGTAAAGGTAAAGGTTCCCCTCGCATATATGTGCTAGTCATTCCTGACTCTAGGGGATGATACTCATCTCCATTTCAAAGCTGAAGACATCTCCCTAGTCATGTGGCTGGCATAACTAAATCTCGAAGGTGCACGGAATGCTGTTACCTTCCCACCAAATGTGGTATTTTTCTACTTGCATTTTTACATGCTTTCGAACTGCTAGATTGGCAGAAGCTGGGACAATTAATGGAAGCTCCATTTCACGGCGATAGGGATTCGAACCGCCAAACTGCTGACATTTCTGATCAACAAGCTCAGTGTCTTAGCCACTGAGCCACCACATCCCAAGACTCCCTTTAGTTGTTTGTAAAAAATAAGAAAGTGTGATATAAATAAAAATAAATTCAAAGTAAGTATTAATCAAACATGTATCTTCTAATAGCTTTTGTTTGTATAATTATATCATTAATGTGCTTTTTCAGTTGTTCCATTTTCTAAACATTTTCTTTTGGGGTTTTACTAATTCATTGGTCATTTTGATTTACTATTTTGAACTTTTTCCTCAAATTGTGTGGTACTAGATACTGGACTTTTTGAATTTAGGAGGAAAAACCTTTTAAACTTAGGAGCCTCTTCAATCTTTTGCTCACTTCTGATATTACCTGTATGATGGGTTTTTTTCTAGACAGGGTTTTTTTGTGATTATTATCTTGTTCTTTTTGCATCTGGATGTCCTCACCCTATACTTAAGATGGTCCTGATGACTTATCTGTGACATGGTTTTATTAATTTATTTATACTTTTCTTCTAAATAAATTGGTTTTTTTCTCATTGTCTTCTTTGGTGACCTTCAAAGATCTGATCTTGCTTAATATTTAGAGATCACCCACTAAACAAGCAAAAGTTCAGGAGAAATCAGTGGAAGGAAGATAAGCAGTATGGCTTCAAAGCTATATTTCATTCTATCAAAACAGATTGCACACCAGCTGTATTCCTTTTAGACTAGCAGATAGGGGGGTTATGTGGTGTTAGAACCACTCATGTGTTTGCCTAGGACAATTACTTTTTGCTCTAGACAACTGGGAAAGTGGAAAATTACAAGCCCTAACAGCTGAATTGTGTATTCATAGGATATAAATCATTTTGTTCTCAGACATGCTTTTTGCTTGTTATCAAGACAGTCAAATCTCTCACAACATCTTTCTTATCATTTCCGCACAATCAACAACAGGTTGAAATGAAAATGAAAAGATAGGGCAGCTTTATATTCCCAGATATCTGGATGTAGTGCTTGCTCATTGGGCTCTCTGTCATATTCTATGTTATTTCAGGCAAATATGCAATTATTGGCAGACTGATTCAGAAATAAATCACAGATATATTGCAGCCATTAATCAACATTGTCTATTATTAATAGATTAATAGCTGCAATGAAAGCAGGGGAGAGAGAATAGTGACATTGTAAGGTGACTCCATTATTGTAGTTAGTATTTATTCTCTCCTGTGTTTGATACTGGATATATATTTTCAATAATGACCATTTTATATTTTTAATGTTTTATACATTTATTTTTATTTAATTGTACAGCATATAGAATCACTTCTGGTGAGATGGGCAGCCATAAGTGCTGCCACTTGTGTGCTGGATCCGTGTCCCTCTTGGTTAGTCTCGGCTTCCCGGGAGGTGACACGAGGCTGGCTCCAGGCAATTACCAACGCTTTGTTGAGAGAGGGGTTCTTTCCCACCGCCTTGAAGGAGGCAGTGGTGAGGCCCTTCCTTAAGAAACCTTCCCTGGACTCAGCTTCTTTAGCCAACTATTGTCCAGTCTCCAACCTTCGCTTTGTAGCGAAGGTTGTCGAGAGTGCGGTAGCACATCAGCTTCCCCAGTACCTGGATGAAGCTGTCTACCTGGATCCATTTCAGTCAGTTTCAGGCCCGGATACAGCATGGAGACTGCATTGGTCGCATTGGTTTATGATCTCTGGTGGGCCCGGGACAGGGGCTGCTCCTCTGTCTTGGTCCTATTAGACCTCTCGGCAGCTTTCAATACCATCGACCATGGCTTGCTAGGCTTAGGTTTAGGCCCACCTTTGGACTTCAGCAAATTTGTGATAGGAAGTGCAATTTTGGCAAAAGAAGGAATAAACTGACGGTAGAAGTTAGCAAAACCCAAAAATTTTTGCAACTGTCTGCGAGTTCGGGGTGCTTCCCACTCAGTGACCGCTTTCACCTTTCCAGGGTCCATCTCAATGCCGGCAGGAGAGATGCGATACCCTAGGTAGTCAATCTTAGCCTGGTGAAATTCACACTTGGACAATTCGGCATAAAGTTCAGCGGCCCTGAGTTTTTTCAAAACAGTGCGCACTAGAGTGACGTGTTCATCATATGTGTGAGTATAGATAAGGATATCGTCTAAATATATGATAACGCCTTTGTAAAGGTGGTCATGCAAAATCTCATTAATTAATTGCATGAAAACTGCAGGCGCTCCCTGCAGGCCAAAAGGCATCACCCGGAACTGGAAACAACCAAGAGGGCAGTTGAATGCAGTTTTCCATTCATCTCCTTCCTTTATACGGACCCTATAGTATGCTTCCCTGAGGTCCAGTTTAGTGAAAATGTGGCCCTTTCCCAATTGGGCCAACATGTCCTTCATCAATGGCAGCGGGTAGAGATTTTGGGCCGAGATGCCATTAAGATTTTTAAAATTAACACACAGTCTCAGGGAGCCATCTTTCTTTTCACGGAACAACACAGGAGCAGCGACTTTAGGGCGTGCAGGCTCAATGAACCCCCGTTCCAAATTTTTATCGATGAATTTTCTCATCTCTTCCATCTCCCTAGGTGACATGGAATATATTTGGGGCTTAGGGAGCTTCACCCCGGGTAAAATGTCGATTGGGCAATCAGTGGGCCTGTGGGGCGGAAGTTTATCTGAAGATTTCTCACTAAAAACTCCTCTCAGGTCCCAATACACTTTCGGAATTTTTTTCTCTCCTTCAATCCTCTCCTGCCCTCTGGCAGCCAAATCAGAACTGCAGCTAACAGGCTCTGAAGAAACGCCCTCCCCTTCCGGAGGTGTTTTCGTGCGAATGCGTAACCAACCTTCCCTCCAATTTATGTGAGGGTTCCATTTTCGAAGCCAAGGGAGGCCCAAAATGAGTGGCCTGTCCATCCCAGGAGCCACAATAAAAGAGATTAGTTCGGTGTGGGAGCCCATTTTCATCTCCAGGGGTTCAGTAAAGAAATGGGTCCCCCCCCCTGCTATGGACCCATCTATCTGGCAAAAAACAATAGGGGTTTTCAAAGTCCTCAATTTGAGGCCCAGTTTCTCCACCATAGCAGGATTGATCATTGAGCGGGAACAGCCTGAGTCAAGGAGGGCGGGAAGGCTTTCTGACCCCCCCATCGGGCAGAACTCTCACCTCTATTGGGATTAGCATGGGGCCTTTGTTTGAACTCACCCAGCGAGGCGAGGCGTCGTCATCGGAGTCATCAGAGGAGCTGGTGGAGACGTCAGCTTCTCCCTCCAGGGCCTGGCTGAATTTCGGGGGGGTGGAATCCACAGCGAACGCAGCTTCCTTTTTCTTCTTGTCTGGGGCCTTGCTGGATCTCCCCTCCCGCTTGGCAGGGGTTGGGGCGGCCGTGGGTAGCTTAGCGCGGCATTCTGGCGCGCAATGGCCTCCCTTCCCACAACGAAAGCAGGTAAACGGTTTGGCTTTTCCAGAGGGTCCTCCTCTCCCTTCGCTTCTCACTTCGAAAGGGGTTTTGCAGTGTGGGGGGGAAGATCTCGCTGCCTGTTCTCTTTGCTTCTCCCTCTCCTCCTTTGCACATCAGAGTCTAATTAAATCCAGTTCAATGTCAGCTGCATTTTCAAACCAAATTGTGAGGCATTTGGGAAGGTGGCGATTAACACATTGTTGATAAATATCTTCATCCAAGCCCAAAGCAAATTTATCCAAAAGGGCTTCCTCACTCCATCCCCTCATATAATTACAAAGGTGTTGAAACTCCTGAATGTACTGGGTCACCGGCCTGTCTCCCTGCGTGAGGGTCATAAATTTCAGTTTGCCCCGTTTCTCAGTCAGGGGGTCATCAAATCGTCTCTTGAACGCTTCCATAAACGCATTAAAATTCCTCAGGAGGGGGAAATTGGTCTGATGTAATCCTAACCACCAGTCAGCGGCCTCGTCTTCTAAAGCAAGCAAAATCATGCGCACTCTCATGGCATCTGATTCAAAATCGGGCCCATAAATTTCCATGTAGTTATAAACTTGCATGATGAAAAACCCCAGCTTCTTAGGATTTCCATCATACTTTACAGTTAAGGGGGGGACCTTAGCCATTCTGTGTCTTCTGGGGGGTGGGGCCCCTGGCCTGGCAGCACCCCTGGCTGGGGGGGTGAAGCTGCCCGTGGGTTTTCTTGCTCCCACCCCCTCTCGGCCTCTTCTCCCTCCCCAAATCTTTGCCCAGAGTACCTCTGTTCCAAGTAATCAGGTTGACCTCTTTCCTGGGGTCTTCGTTCAGCCCGCGCTTCAAACGGCCTTTCCTGATGTTTCCTTCTGGTAACGGCCGCATCCCAGTTCGCACTATCTTCTCTTTGTCCCACCGACAAGGACCAACGGGGGGGGGCTCGCAGGGCTCGTTATTTCCAGCTGAGCCAACTCCTCAGGTAATAATAAATCAGTGGGTTCTTTTTCCATTTCTCCATCGCTGGCTTGCGAAGACATTTTCTCTGTTTCGTCTTCTTGTAGTTTTCACCCCCACGGAAGGTTGTATTCTCCTGGTAGGGTGTTGATGAGACTTCGCTATCTGTCAGCTCCTCTCCATTAATTAATTAGGAAAGAAAGACCACGAGACTCCATGTGTGGAAATCAAGTGTACTTTTACTAATTAAGAATGATTAAAGGCAAAGCGTAGCGAAGTCTGAATAATTAGGCGCGAAAGCGATTGATATATAGAATAGCCCATTCCCCACCCCTTGGCATCATAGTCCCAGTCCAATCATAAGTCTTCCAAGTGTCAGGTGTGAGATAACTTCAAAAGGCATCACAAAGATGGAATGTTGGTGCCGTTAGTCCTGGCGGGAAACACCCACGCATGCGTAGTCCGATCAGTCGGTGAACTCCAGAACCTTCCTCCAGCACAATGAGTAACCCCTCCCAAATACCAGGCCCTCCCTCCCCGTTTCATGGCAGCTGAAGCGACAGCAAAGCAGAAGCTGACATCATCCTACTGTGACGACTCGTGAGGTTGAGAGTGGGGGCCACCGTTTTACGGTGCTTCTCCTCCTACCTGTCAGATCAGTCACAGTTTGTGTTGACTGGAGGGCAGGGATCGACCCTGAGGCACATCACTTGTGGGGTGCCCCAGGGGTCGGTTCTCTCATCCCTCCTGTTCAACATATATATGAATCCACTGGGTGAGATCATCCGTAGTTTTGGGGTAGAGTATCATCAATATGCTGATGATACCCAACTTTTCATCTCTACCCCAAACCACCCAAACGATGCCCTCAATGTGATGTCCCGATGCCTGGAGGCTGTGCGGATCTGGATGGGGAGGAACAGGCTCAAGCTCAATCCCTCCAAGACTGAGTGGTTGCGGTTTCCATCATCCCGATTTGTGCATCTTGTTCCATCTTTGATGATAGGGGGGAGAAATTTTAGCCCCGCTCAGAGAGGGCCCGCAATCTGGGAGTCCTCCTGGATACACGGCTTGGTTTAGAAGAACACCTGACAGCTGTGACCAGGGGGGGCCTTTTACCAGGTTTGCCTGGTACGTCAGTTGCGTCCCTTCCTGAATCAGGATGCTCTGTGCACAGACACTCATGACCTCGTCCTTTCTCACCTGGACTACTGTAACATTCTCTACATGGGGCTGCCCTTGAAGAGCCCCTGGAGGCTTCAACTGGTCCAGAATGCAGCTGCGCCGGTTATCATGGGGGTACCTAGGTGCTCCCATGTTGCACCTCTTTTAGGCGGCCTGCACTGGTTACCGGTTGTCTTCCGGGTGTGATTCAAGGTACTAATTATGACCTTTAAAGCGCTCCATGGCTTAGGCCCAGGATACCTGCGAGACCACCTACTGCCACCAGTAGCCTCCCACCATCCAGTGCGATCCCACAGAGTTGGCCTCCTCAGGGTGCCGTCAGCCAGACATTGTCGGCTAGCAACCCCCAGGAGGAGAGCCTTCTCTGTGGGAGTGCCTTTCCTCTGGAATGAGTTGCCCCCAGAGCTTCGTATAATCCCCGACCTCCGGTCCTTCCTACATGCACTAAAAATTGGCTTTTCCAGCAAGCCAGCCTGGCCTGAACAAAACAAAATAAATTATTGATTATTGTTAATTTTAATTGATTTTTTTTTAAAATTGTTATTGTTAATCTTAATTGGGTTTGTTTTGGGGATATTATATGTAATTTTTTAAACTTTTCTAATATGTGGTTTTTTTAATGTTGTACGCCACCCTGAATCCTTGGGAGAAGGGCGGCATATAAATCCAATAAACCAACCAAACCAAACCAAACCAAACCATATAAGTATGATAAATAAATAATACATACACACAATCAAATATAGATGACCCAAGGCTCATTTTCATGGTACAATAAGCCGCAGGGTTAATATTCCTCTATGACCATTTTAGAAGGATATCCAATCTTCCGAATTTCATCATAATCTCATTCCCATCCCACCATGAAGGCGGTCTACATTCAACCTGTCCCTGTTTTAAAAGTATTTTTCCCCTCTCTCTCTCTCCTCCTGATCCAGGATGCCTCATTGAAAATGTCGCTGAAGCTATGGTCAAGAATTGCCTCCTGTTGTCTAATGTAGGTAAACCATCCATACTTAGTTAAGAGTACAAATTTAACAGGGTGAAAAATCCTTTCAGGTTGCTTCCAAAAAGACAAGTCCCTCGACACTCTTTTTTTTTTCATGGAACCCACAAGGCTTCAGCAGTCTATTGTTCCTGGAATCCATGTTGGGTTTGACAAACCTCATGCTTTCTCAACTTTTCACTTCAAAACTCTCACCTTTTTCTGGTGAGAAAAATGTGTTATCCTTCCTTCTCTCACTTCATTTTACTAACTAAAAGTACAGTGTATATGTCTGCAAGTTCATGAGGCAAGATGCAAAGAAATGCTGATCTTTAATTGCTTCCAAATCAGAGAGGCATCTTTCTACTTCACTTTCTACTTCCAATTTCTCCATCAGCTGCTTTTAAACCCAAAGTTAGCACTGCTGCATAGTAGTATTAAATGTATGTCCAAAATACATATGCAATATCTGAATAAGCCCCAGATTCTCAATGCATTGGGAGCAGCAACTGGATGCTTTGCTCACCAGCAAATGATGCTCAATGAGTGGGCAAAGCCATTGAAATCTATGAATAAATTTATTTAACTTATCTCCCATTAAATCTATAAAAAGAGCATCACTTCTGCTTCATTCCAGAAGCAAAATAGGGTTTGGGCATATCTCATTGCAACTTGTATCAGCTTGCTTTTCAACTGATGTAAAAACCAGAGAAATGTCTAAATTGAATGATAGGAAGACCCCACAGGTTTCACTTATCCCATTTCTGCAAAATTCAAACTCTTTTATCCTTTTTTTCCCTATGAATCAAGAAAGCCTAGAAAATAAGTAACTAAAGTACTTACTATCTTTAGAGGAAATGGATTTTATAAAATCTAATGAGAATCAATCTTGTGTCGAGACCTACTTCCTTCAAAGCACTTTACACAATAATATTAGGCTTCATTTGATTTATTATCTAGTACTCCAACTAAATACCCCTACCAGTGCAGGCCAATCTTCCTCATTTATCAGTCAGAAGACTCAAATCTAGGAAACCCACATTGGCACTTGCACAACAAATGCCCAACAACTTTAACATCAATTCCCCAAGAAAACCTGAATGGGTTGGTGAGCACCCACAAAAAGGAACACATATGAATGACCCCACAAAAAGGTGCCAGGCTTTGAACTACCATGTGAGCAATGGACAACCTTGAATAGGTTTTGCATCTTACAGTGTCTGCCAGGATTCTTTGTATAAATGAGGCATAGTATCCTTAACTCAGTGTAATGGCAGAGTCCCACATCAAAGGGATAGATCACATTGTGACTGGCTGTAAGATTAGGGCATATACCAATCCAGTATCTGAGTTTTTTTTAAAATATAATCGATGCTAGGTTAGATGACCTAGACATTGGTACTTGAACATAGATGTTTTTAATATTTATATTTTGTGCTTTACTCATCTAAGTGAAATATTAATATATATTGCTAATCCATATATGATATCCCACATGCTAAATAAATAACACTCCAGCTAAATTTACTTTCTAGCAACATTAATATCAGACATAAGGAAAAGTTTCCTTCAATTCACTCTCAGCTCTTGGTGATTGACTACGTAGTGTCCCTACAACAATATTAAGAGACTCAAGACTCAATGTTCAGCAGTAAAAACATAAAAATGCTTTTTATAACAAATAAAAAACTAATGCACTAGGGGAGGTGGAAACAACACAGATGTCTAACTTCACAATGTAGGCTACACACCTGATAAATATCTCCCATTCTAATAGTAATCAGGTCCAACCCAGCTTAGCTTTTAAAGAATTGGTTAGGCATTGCTACTTAGCTTAGCAGATTTTTTTTCCCTTTATGCCTTTCTTTATGCTAGGCCAGCCAGAGGTCCATGGTAAGAGACAGACTGGGGGTTAATACCCTTTGATTTTCCAAAATAACCTTATTTGTCTTTGACTGATATGTATAACCTTATATCAAGAACTTCTAAGACAAATTCATTCTTCACAGCTGTTTTATGAGACTTGTGTTGAATAGCTGCAGTGGTGGATTGCATGTGGTACACCGCAGTACAGCCGCACTTGTGCCTGCAGGGAACACCGGGTACCGTTCCAGTATGGTGCTCTGGAGAGCCCACCCGCCTGCCTGCTGTCCTTACCTGTATTTGAGCTCTTCTGCGCGCACCCACACGGAGCATATGGCGCCTGCGCAATGCTCCGCCAAGCAGCTGGAGTGTCGTGGAGGCATCCACCACATGAACAGAGCATCGCAGGAGGTAAGGATGCCTGTGCATGCTGTGCACATTCATGTAGTGGACGCCGGGCCCCATTGCACCGTACCAATTACAACAGGAATGCGGAACCCACCACTGCATAGCTGTAACATGTAACCTAGTTTTTAAAGAGTCTTACTTATGCCTCTCTCCTGGTTTTTTTGCATATTGAGTAAGAAAGGGTTTTGGGGAACCTAAAAGATAATACACTCTTCCATAATGTTTGTTTCAGGTTAAATCATCACTCAACAATAGATTTTTGGATTGTTAAAGTAAAATAAAGTATGAAAAATTCAGGTTTCTCATTATATGCTGTTTATTGTTAAGGGTCACGTGACCTGCAAGTTTAATAAATTATTATTACATTATTTCCCAATGTATGGATTTTTCTACACTACTTTCCTTAACAAACTGTTACTTAACAATACCCAACATTATCTGAAATGCTTCCCACGACATTTTCCTAAAGAAAGATTTATTTTGGGATACCTCTTTTCCTAATACATGCTTTTGGACTCTTGAAGAAGTGATGGTAGCAGATTGTCCTCATTGCTACATTCCTGGCTGAAATCAGATCCATCTGGTTCAAACATTGAGGTAATTCATGTCAGTTTTTTTTTAACATGCTTAACTAGCAGCAATCTAGCTATGATGAACAGGTTTTATAAATAAAAATGAAGTTTTGTGTTCCTTTTCAAGAATCATCATTTTAAATTGTAAGCTTCATGTTATCAGAAGATATAATCTTACAAACAATACAGAAATTTCCTGGTCAAAGTCTTAATTCATCCAAATCCAGTGCTTTTATTTAATCTGCTAATGCTCTAGGGTGAACATATAGATTTGTTGCTTAAAAATCTCAGAAATCACCACACAATTCCATTTAATTATTTATTATAAGGTTACTTACTGAAGTTTTGGTAGACGCTTGCTTGAGCTGTTTGTTTCATGTCATCTTCATGAATACTTTTGAACGTTGGTGTTGGTTTATATATTTTTCAGAAGATTTAATTACCGTATATACTCAAGTATAAGCCGAGTTTTTCAGCCCACTTTTTGGGCTGAAAAAAGCCGCCTCGGCTTATACTCGAGTCAGTGAAAAATTTGCCTGAAATGGAGGAGAAAAAGGGGCGGGGCCATGCTGCTGGGTGACGCTCGTGAATGGCCCGGCGCCCCTGTGAGTTTCCCCTCCCTCTGTGTCAGTTTGCCGCGCAGCGCGCACCGCACCATCCCCCCTCTTCACGTTCTAATGTAATGCAGGGCTGTCTTACAATTCCCCTTCCTCCCCCTCCTGCCGCTCTGCAACGATGTCCCACCTCCTCCTTGTTATGGCAAGCAGCCACATAGCAATGTCCCACCTCCTCTGGTACAGTGATCCAATGATAGGAATCACTGTGCCGTGTGTCATAGGAGGCGGGACATCGCTCCTGCGGCTGCACGGGACATCATCATCACAGTGGGACATCAGCATCATGAGGTGAGTGAAGTATTTCATTGAATACACCGGTATTGTGTGATAATAATTTGTTATCCAGAGCAAATTTTTACAATGGCTACTGTATATTTAATGGGCACAGGCAGGCTGTATATGTTATTCAATGGGCAATGGCAGGCTGTATAATTAATGGACACAGGGCAGGTTGTACATTCAATGGGCACAGACAGGCTGTATATTTAATGGGCACAGGCAGGACACTGGTAGAATGTATATTATGAGCCCTAACACAGGCTCATATTTAATATTCAAAAACATTATTGGTATCTATTTTTATTTTTGAAATTTACCGGTAGCTGCTGCATTTCCCACCCTAGGCTTATACTCGAGTCAATAACTTTTCCAGTTTTTTGTGGTAAAATTAGGTTCCTCGGCTTATATTCGGGTCGGCCTATACTCGAGTATATACGGTAGATACTCCACTGAGTATCTGAAAAGCAGCATACAAACGCCAACGTTATTTGTCCCACTAAGATACTTGAATTCCCCTATAATGATGGGATGTGGATTACAATAGCTGGGATTCTACTTCAGAGACATTGAATCAAGTTGCTAATATAATAGAAACTAGATTAGCATTGATGACTAAGATTATGTTAGGAAATCATGAACCAGTATTAACATTCCTTCAGTTCAGTTATTTTTCTCCTATTTAGTTTTTGGTGCTCAGATAATTGGGATCCTGGAAAAAAATATGTCAACAGTGCGGCAGAGCCCATTAACTTTTGCAGTGTTGATGTGACTGTTTCACAAAGCTACTTCTATCTTTTGATAGACTGAAGCTGAACATGGTATGTCTCCTGAGAGCAGAGGTAGGCTGCTGCCGGTTCAGACAGGTTCAGTCGAACCAGTAGTTTTGACCAGCGGCTGGTCCCACCCACCTGACCCGGGGCTATCCCATCCTATATAATCACTGTGTGTTTGATGACGTGCGCGTGTGTAAATTGCGTGCACACGAGCAAAGTGTGCACATGCACGCAGTCACATTTTCTGGGCAAACCGGTTGTTACATTAAGTGACGCCCGCTTCTGCCTGAGATCTCCTCCTGCCATGCACTCCCTATGTATAGAATCACATCCCAGCACTTCCAAAGGCTTAGGAGAACTCATAGAAAATATTGGAAGAGAGATTGGAACCTGCAGGCACATGCTATCTCTACTGGAAGTACCTAGATGGAACACAAAATACAATATCATTGATATCCCTCAAAAGTATCATTTCTGAAGTATGAAGCAGCTAATTGAAAGTACCACCCAAGTCTTATTCTGAATCGCTAGAGTTGACAGGAAGTGTTTAAAACTAAAATAATCACTTTTTTTAATACGCAGGTTTGGATTATAGCTGCTTTGGCCTGAAATAAAAACCTCAGATTATGAATAATGCAAGTGCTGTCAATTCTCCAGCACATTTGTCTATTGGTTCAACAGTCCATTATGAGAAGACTTTAGTTTATGTCACAAATACTATTACACAATGCTTCACAAGAGTCCTGTCAACATGTTTTTACATCCCCATTAGATGAGACAGTCATTGTGAGGCCTTATCAAAAGCATTGCACAAACAACATATTTGATGAATTTTGCTTCTGGGCATGGACTCCAGAGGCATTGTTTGCCCTTGTCAAAAGCATCATTGTTTCACTGTAGCCATAATCGTGTAAAACTGCTTCAAATCATAATCTGCCCCCTCAGTTTTCCTACTATGGAAGAATGAATAAAATAGAAGTTCATTTCCACCTTCTGCTTCATCAGTTTGCAGATTCAGCAAAAAAAAAAAAAGTCTACATAAAATGTATATGCATTTTTCCAGCTCTGTTTCCATAAGAATATCTATATTACATTTTCTTTCTATTGTGCGAACATTTGCAAATGATGCCTCAACAATAGTATGCAATTCTGTGCAGATTTTCTTTACCATTTGCATTTTTATATATATCTTTGGAATTGTAAAACACATTACAAAGCACTAATAAGTATAGGTTTGAAGTATGCATGTATTCCGGTCCACAGATAATCTCAGTAGGGATAAACTGAGTGACATCATGTAAACATTTGGAAGTAATGAATTCCTTCTCTAGTCCAATTGACTGTTCTGACTGTTGCCAAAGAGAATATAGTAGTGGAATGTGTAATTTACTTCAGTTGCAAATGAGTTAGGATTCATTTATACCTAGTATATCCATTCTTCCAGGGGAGTTCTGCTGAATTAGAATTAGAAATTATACTTCTTCCTGAAGAAACTGCACAATTTCTTAGCCCCAGGGTTTAAAATAACCAACCAACCAATGTTTATTTCTGCCTATTCACCCTACACCCTCATATTCTTAACATAGCATATTTATTCCTTAAGGCAATGTACATATTTCTTATTCTGTCCCACAGAAATGCAAGGAGAGAAAGGAGAAGGCAATCAAATAGTCAAGAAATACTCAACCACACTCAAGAGCTGTCAAGCTAGAAAAGGAACTGTGGTCTAAATGAAGATCAGTGTATCCATGACAGCAGTTCCTAGTCAATACTTTCAAACATGGGGGTGGAAGACAGGCTGAGATGAACATTGCCTCTAGTCTATATCTTTGCCCCTGTTACTATCTAATAGAGTCCTCAGTGGCATAGCAATAGCAAAGGCAGGGGAGGCAGACCTGCTTCACACATAGCAAATCTTACCATCCCTACTTTCCTTCCCCCTTCAATAAACTGGGGAGGCTGATATAGAAACTTGGGAGTTTAATATTGTTATATAAATAAATTGGCCCAGACATAAGTTCACTAAGCACTTATTGTATATAAATAAGAAAAATAAACAAACAAATAAACAAACCGAGGTGGCTGAATACTCAATAGAGTGGTACCTTGGCACTCAACTGCTTTGAAGCTCATCAAATTTGGTAATCAACACATTTTGACAAGGATGTTTTTCCTGGTACTTGTTGCTTGTTTGGTATTCAACATGCAAGCTAGAACTTGTTGGTGTCAGTTGACTCATGACTCGCTACCCATTCCAGATGAAACAAATTAGTCACTCAGTAGCTCTTGTCCTGGGCACATCCCCTTGCAGTCTTATCTTAGTCTCTGTGTGTCTTTGTGTCTTTTTGACTCATCAGTGTAGGTTTTAATTATTAATTTTTATGTTTATTTCTCATGTAAAGTAATGATATATAACCCCATCTTTATATATTGCCTTCATATGTGCATTGACTTTGGTCTGGGAACACATGAAATGTATTTACATTATATGTTATGGGGAAAAATTGTTTGGCGCTAATTTTTGGTACTCATGATGCCTTCCAGAACCAATTAACAACAAGTACCAAGATACCACTGTACTTTAAATAATATTTTGAGACCTGGAAGATTGCTGCTAGCTCTTCAAGGTAGTCCAGACAAGAAGTACAACTCAAACTACTAGTTCTATCTTTATGGTAAGGTAACATTAAGAAAAGCATGTTAATGTGAAAGTATTCCTTTCCTCCTTTCTTTTATACTCCCTGAAAACTAGGGAGGGTCACTTCTGAAATACTTTCCAAACTCCTCCCTTCTATGAACTGAAATATTTTTTGCACAATGGTTGTCTTCTTTATGTCTCCGAAGGTCATTCCCACACATCATTATACCAGGTTCCTCTACCGCATCCTGTGTTATCTTGCATTCACCTGGAAAAAACCAATGCAGACATTAAGGTTGAGAGATATAGAGTTATTAGTTTCATGCTTGAATGGAGATTTGAACTCAAGTCTTCTGATCCTATTCCACTTTTGCAGATTACTGTATTAGAAACAGCAGAGAATTGAGTTTCCTATATCTCTTTACAGCCATCTACTAATCACCCATATTTTTGCAGCCCAGTTTATTTTAGCTAGAGGTGGGTTGCTCCCAGTTCAGCCCTGTTCGGCCAAACTGGTAGTGGAATTCAGGCCTGGGCTGCAGAACTGGCAGAGACCCAGGCTGCCACACCCCCTTGCCACCACTGGGCTGCCACCATTTTGGTTTTTAGTGACTGTGCGTGCTCAGTTCACTGTAAATTGTTCAGACGCACACATGTGTTGTGCGCAGGTTGAGAACTGGTAGTAAAACTGGCAGCAACCCACCCCTGATTTTAGCCCTACAGAACTTCACAAGCTATATGTATATACTAATGCATACTTGGATTTGTTGTTGTCCATGTTTATTTTGAAAGACAAATGCATGCCATATTTAGGTGGGTAACCACTAGATTCCAGGGGAAGAAAGTGTGGGGGGAGGGGGAGGGAAAGAGAGAGACTCTTTGTTATCATCTAATGGTACTCTCATTTTAAGGAAAAGGAGGAGTAGAGAAGATGCACAGCTGAAGCTGATGAACTGAGAAGGCAAAAGATAGCTTTCTTCAAAACCTGAATCTCTGGAGAGAAATCTGAGATATGACTGTTCCATTCACTACTTATCTAGCCTGCCAAGTGCTTCATAATCCTTTGTGTGGTTTATTTCATTGCTAAAATTCCAAGCAGGCAACAAAGCCCAGATGTTGGCTGAATGTGTCAGGACTGCACTACTGTATTTCTCTGCTGGCCCATATTTAGTTTAGTGAGTCAGAAATTGCACAGGCTTGGATTAACAGATTAAGCTACTTAGTTGCTGCCCTCTTTGTGCTCCATTCTCTATTAGTTGGGCCCTGAATAAGAAGTTGCTAAACATTCATTATGCAGCCTTCACCGTTCTGACATGTGCCAGCTCTCCACAAAATGCAAAGCCACTTTCTAATTTATTATTTCAAGCATCAAGCTTAAACAACACCAAAAGCCATCTAAACGCCAACTAAAGCTACTCAGAACAACCCTCTCTGGAATAGCTTTGTGTAGCAATTGCCAGGTATCCTGCATATTAAACACTCTCTTGAAATTCAGAACACCATCACTCATCCCCATGGAACAGATACCTCAGTATTGTGGTATGGTCTCCTTATCTTTAAAATTCACACTGCAAATTCACAGCCTCAAGGTCAGATTATGGAACACATACACGCACGCACACACACCAAATCAGCAGTATGTGTGTTGGACAGTTATTTTCTGCAGCTATTCTACATTGGGATTACCAGTTGCAGTATTGGAGGGGTTCCCATGTTCTAAACAGCCATATAGCAGACTGTGTTTGGAGAGATAAAAGCCCTCTGGCCTCTGAAATCTGGGAGGTACATACAGCCCTGTTTTACAGCTATAGATTTCTAGGTGTAATTTTCCTAACCAGCAAAGAGATGCATGAGATCTCCTTTTCCAAAATGCTTAAAAGACTATTTACTTTGGAGAAATTCTATAAACAATTGCAAGCAAAGTCTATTACAGCAGGTGATTGCCATGGACACACAAAGAAAAAAATTCTACAGGACAAAAAGTTCAATCAGTTTAGGTTCCAATATTAAAAAGATGTCTCTTAAGGAAAGCTCTCCAGTGTACGTTAAAAGCAACAGTAAGCATTGCTTAATAAGGCCAAGCGGGATGCGGTGGCTCAATGGCTAAGATGCTGACCTTGTCGATCAGAAGGTCGGCATTTCAGGGGTTCAAATCCCTAGTGCAGCGTAATGGAATGAGCTCTGATTACTTGTCCCAGATTCTGCCAAGCTAGCAGTTCGAAAGCATGTAAAAAATGCAAGTAGAAAAATAGGGACCCCGCTTTGGTGGGAAGGTAACAGCGTTCTGTGCACCTTTGACATTTAGTCATGCTGGCCACATGACCACGGAGACGTCTTTGGAAAGCACTGGCTGTTCAGCTTTGAAATGGAGATGAGCACTGCCCCCTAGAGTCAGGAATGACTAGCAAATATGTGCGAGGGGAGCCTTTACCTTTAATAAGGCCAAACTTATTTACAGAGATATAATAAATCAAGTGAAATCCAACAGTATTCACCTACCAGAAGGAAAAACACCTTAAACATTGTAGCTTTTCTTGTGCTCTTTCTGAAGCAGGGTTAGAAATAGCATTGTTGGTAAGGGAGAGGAAATAAGATCAAATCTCCCTGAACAAATGAAAGTCCATTCATTTCATTTTCAATTTCATCCTTTATATTATTATTGTATTTGTTTTACCAATTGGCCATATCAGAAGCGGCAGTAATTTCCCCCAAATCTCAAATAGTTATCACTGCATTCCACTATGAAGCCATAAGAGGAGAGAGAGAAAACTGAGTTCAAGGCAGAGGGATCAAGTACAACATAACGAAGAATTGTTCCTTTGGGATCCAGGAATTTTCATCTTCCTTGGGAGATTAACGAGGTTTCCTTGTTCATACAAGCTTTTGTTGCAGAACTTTATCTTTAAATTATTTCTCATGATGTGCTTATAATGAAGTCTTCAAAAAGAGGAAAGAATTGGAATATGTTGCTTGTGTGGAATATTGCACAATTTGCAGGGGTGATGCTGCCACTGGAACATATCTTGATCATGAAACTCTAAAGGAATAAAATTCTTCTCAAAGACATCAGAAATTTAGATGTGGAATATTTCAAATCCAAATTCTTCCTTGTCTAAACAAGCCAGTTCTATTATCAGGAATAGATACAATAGAAACAGCCACATACATGGATCATAGGCTGCAGTTGAAAGTTAATAACAAACTGATACTGCAGATATAAAAATGAAAGGCTCTGTTGCATATACTTTCTTGACAGAAATCAGCACAACTGATCAATTCAGCTACATGAACTGACTTGATAGTTATATTGAAAAATAGTGGGGGGAAACTCTGAAGTAAATCAGCATTCATTAAGATATCATCATGGATGAAAACCTGCAGACATATTGGGCTTCTACCAATGAGAAAGATAATATTGATTTTACTGAAAGCCAAAGCAGAACACTTCAAACAGTGATGTTCTTTGTATATCTCATTCCAATGAATTTTTTAAAAAAAATTTGGAGGATTTTCATTCTCTGTTTACAATATATTTATGGATAGCAATAGCACTTATATACCGCTTTACAGTGCTTTGCAGCCCTCTCTAAGCAGTTTACAGAGTCAGCATATTGCCCACAACAGTCTGGCGCCTCATTTTACTGACCTCGGAAGGATGGAAGGCTGTTGACCTTGAGCCGATGAGACTCGAACTGCCAAACTGCTGGCAGCCAGCAGTCAGCAGAAGTAGCTTGCAGTATTGCATTCTAACCACTGTGTTACCATGGCTCCCTGTTTCATGGAATAACTCATGGAACTTCAGTGTTAGAAAAGACCACCGGGATCCAGATTAACAGAGTTAGAAGGGACCTTGTAGATCATCTAGTCCAAATCCCCGTCAAAGCATTTCTGACAAATGACAGTCCAATCTCTTCTTGGTGATGAGGTTCCCAAAACCTCCAAAAGCAAGCTATTCCATTGGTTGATTGTTCTCACTGTCAAAAAAGTTCTCCTTATTTTCATCCATTATTCCTTGTCTGGCCTTCAGGTGCCTTGGAAAATAGCTTGACCCCCTCCTCTCTGTGACAGTCTCCCAAATATTGGAACACTGCTATCATGTCTCCCCTGGTCCTTCTCTTCACTAGACTAGCCATGCCCAGTTCCTGCAACTGTTCTTTCTAAGTTGTAGTCTCCAGTCCCCTAATGATCCTGGTTGCTCTTCTCTGCATTTTTTCTAGAATCTCAACATCTTTTTTTAAAGCATGGTGACAAAAACTGGATGTAGTACTCTAGATGTAGTCTTACTAGGGCTTTATAGAATGCTATTAGTACTTCCCTTGATCTTGATTGTATCCCTCTATTAATGCAATTTAGGATTGTAGTGTTTTTGGCTGCTGCCACACACTACTGGCTCATATTTAACTGGTTGCCCACTAAGACTCCAAGATCCCTCTCACATTTACTGCTATTAACCGTGGTTTCACCCAGTCAATATGTGTACTTTTGGTTTTTCTTGCCCAAGTGTAAGGCTTTACTTTTCTCTATATTGAAATTCATTTTGTTAGATCCAGTCCAAGCCTGTTTATGTATGGTAAAACATGAGGGAGGATTGTAAGATATGTGAGTGTTTTTAAGGCATATGAGATGCTCTATGATGGAAATGCCCATCGGTTTCAAAAAATTGCTATATCTTTGCCAGCTAATGCTATTATCCATTTCTTTGAAGTAATTTAGGCCTTGAGTATGGTCTAAGAACTTTGAACAGAACAACCTTCCTGGAACCGTTTGCATCTAATGGCAATCTGTATGGAAGGCTTTTGGAATGCTACTCTGACCCACAGTTGTTCTACCATGTGTATTATGACAAAAGAAGAGGAAAGAAAAAACAAAGTTAATCAATGACCATGGTCAGTTAGCCAAAAAGTTTCTCACTGTCTCATTGATGATTACAATGTCCCATGAAAGCCTGCAATGTTATACAAAATAAAGCATCTCCCACTGAAAATGCCAACTAGTTTAATTTGAACAGCTCTGCCCAATATATTCAGTGAACCTGCAGCCAAATGATTAAACATTAGTGTTCATTTTCCAAAGCTGTCTAGTTAACAGTTTTAATTCATGTTAACTTGTAACAAGTAAACATAAATTACCCTGGGGCATAAACAACACTTTGCAGAGTAAATTGGTATGAATAGGTATCCCTTTGAGTAAATTCAAGATTCACAAATAATATTTCAGCACTCTTCCCTCTTGACTATCGAAACATATTTGAGAAGTGTGAAATCTCACTTCTGCCATCTGTAATTGCTCTTTTCCCAAATAGCTGGCACTCTTTGCATTTTGAATTATTTACATTTCAGTATGATGCATACAGTATTTGTAAGGTGCACTAACCTCTTGTTTGTGGCCAGTTGAATGGATTCGCGGCTGAAGCTTCAGAGTCATGAATGCAGATTCTTTCTGATCTATCCTGAAATTTGAAAAACATTTAAAAGATGCGACTATGATTTCAATTCATCTGTTAGAGTAATGTAAATAAATCCAATTGAACAAAATATATGTATTGTCCAGCAAAATGTTTTTCATGCCCTCTAAAAATAGTGAAATGACATTTTCTCCTTTTCTCCCAGCAAGCAGAAATAGCTTTTCCAAGAATATGCTTGCCATAAGATCAAAACTCCATTATTATTTCTCAGTTGTGTTACTTCTATTAATGTCTGCAAAACTAATGAACTCTCGTGATTAAATAACATAGTGGTAGTAAGTCCCTTTGAATAAAATAGAGCTTGCTTCCAGATAAGTATGGACAGGAACAGAACCTTAGATTTCCAGAAACCCATTTTCAAATATTTTTTAACAAAAGGTATATAGTGATATCATTCTTCTATCGCTGAGAGATCACAAATTGCTTATTTGTTATTAAGTAATCAGTTCTCCTTGAAGCCCCTCATTTGCTATCAGAGAACTGAGCCTCAATATATTACAAATACTCTAGAGGAGGAAATAAGCTATTTGTGATCCTAATCCACACAGAATTGTGGGTTTAATTTTATGTGCCAATTTCAAGTTCATCTTCCAAAAGTGACCATTTAGATTTCTGAAAAAAGAAGCAACTTTTCTTTTGCCAGAAACCCACTAGATGGAGAAAAAGGGAGCAAGACGGAGTGATGAGGATGAGAGAAAGGGAATAAGAACAAAAATGGGACACAAAAAAACCCCAATTGGCCTTCTCTTTGTATATCAAGGCTACCTTCCAAACATGTAGGAGAAAAAAATAGCACTAACAAATTCGATACTGGATTATGGCACTGATGATTGTCACAAACAATACACATATTGTGTTATAGAGTTAGGAGTCCTGAGGGAAGCTGAAGCATTAAACAGAGAAGCGCCTATGTGTGCATATGTATATGTATATATTAGTTATTATTTGACATTGTTATTATTTTTGGAGTTTTTAAAATAAAACTTCATTTTATTGCTATTTTAATATCTGTGAATCATCTAGAGGACCGAGGTGGTTGGTAAATTGCGCAAATAAAAGAAAAAAACTTTATGGGGGAAATAAAAAGGACCTGGAGTCACTGCAAAATAATGAGGGGCGGGCATCCTTGCCTTCCCTCCAAATTTGTTTTAAATTATTTCATTATCTCACTTTTGTCTATCTGTTAGATAGGAGGCCACACTGTTCCTCTGATAGGGTGCTGTGACTGCAGGATCATCATTTAAGTTTATATAGTGCAATAGAATAATATTCTCTTCCTTGGGAGAAGGAAGATATGAAGAAAGAATCTGCAATCCATAGCAATTGACAGAGGATGTTTGCTTAAAGCGAAACACTGAGTGGACATTATTGTCACAAATAAATCAACTCATATACTTTCTGCCACTATCTTCAATAATAATATTTTGTTCAAACTTCACACCACCATCTCTTTGATGAAATGTGATGGTGCTTGAGTTTGAAGGATTAGTAATGCTGGAGGAAATAGACACAGCAGAATATTGGAAGCATAAATGCCAACCTCATTGCAACACATATATTCATCTGCTCTGAAGAAAACTGCAATTACTGTATAACTTCTTACTAAGTCAGAGCAAAAATCTTTCTGGAACAAAGAAATTGCTATTCAAGGGTGAGAGAATAAGACCGCAACTTTGGTTGAGCTTATTGGAATTATGTCCAGGAAGCATAATGGAACTTAGTCTTGAGTAGAATGAAATTAGCCCTTGTTAGATAGCGCAGGCATTAGACATTAAATGGAGGATCTCAGGTGAGAAATAAAAGATAAGAATAAATAGAAAATAAAGGATACTCTTCTTCAATGCCGCTTTCTTTCAGCTTTCAGAGCCTTATATTATAAAACTAATTACTTAAGCAGTCAAAGGTATGGAATGACTAACTGAATATTTATAATTTTTATTCAGGTATACAACTATTCTATAAGATTCAAGACAAACATTTATTCAGAAGTGATTGTGCCCAGTTATCATTTTCACATAGTTATTTCTATTCCTCTTTTAAGAGGAATAGTTCAGACCACCTCAGTCAAAGAAGTTATAGAATAATAGAGTTGGAAGGAACCTTGGAGGTCTTCTAGCCCAACCCCCTGCCTAGGCAAGAAACCCTACACCACTTCAGACAAATGGATATCCAACATCTTCTTTAAAATGTTCAGTGTTGGAGCATTCACAACTTCTGGAGGCAAGTTGTTCCATTGATTAATTGTTCTAACTGTCAGGAAATTTCTCCTTGGTTAAGTTGCTTCTCTCCTTGATTAGTTTTCATCCATTGCTTCTTGTTCTACCCTCGGGTTCTTTGGAGAATAGCTTCACTCCCTCTTCTTTGTGGCAGCACATGAGATATTGGAACACTGCTATCATGTCACCCCTAGTCCTTCTTTTCATTAAACTAGGCATACCCAGTTCCTGCAACCGTTCTTCATTTGTTGGAACTGGGAACAGAAAAATAATTTTCCTTGCAGGCCTAAGCAAAATTCCCTTAAGCCAAAATTCCAAACAATTTTATCATTTCTGTGCCCAAATGATCACATGTTAGTGAAAGGGTGAACCCCATTTTTCCAGTTCCCTCTGCAAATTCTGTGTCTACCCTTCTTCTACATTTCTCCAATTACATGAGTTGCTGTATCTTAAAATTGTTCACACATCATCCCTTTTCCAGTATTTAGATATAATTTCGGTTTATTAATATGATGTTTTTGTTTCCATTGTTCAAGAACTCATCCTTGGGAGTGGGGAGGGGGAATCATATTTAAACAGTTGGCAGACTCAGTTCCATATAGGTTTATGACAACAACATCTCAGAGAAATTCTCCGGGTATGACAAGTGCCTCAAGTTTAATACAACCAAACTAAATTCAGGCAAATTAAAGAACAATCATATAAGTCAATAAGATGACTTTATGTACACAAGTTCCTTACTGCAGATAACAGCTATGAAGTGTTCCATTAATCCCCTCATTGAATCAGAGCAGTCAATAGAAACCTTAAATACATTTTGCAGGAACAATAACAATTTTGTTACAGAGAATAAATTCTAATTGCTACTTTTCTAGCTGGAGGAAAGACCAATCCCTCTTGCTTTGCTTCCTGCAGAGAGAGAAAATCACGGGATATAGCTATATATTACGTAATGGTTGGGATTAGGCTGATAATATAATTTGGTTAGAGAAAGAAGTCTCAATATATACTTTTGAAGTTACTTTTAAATTTCTGTTCATCTCAAACTCTCTTATTTTCTCTTCTTTCCTGCCCATATTTGTGCTTTTTTTTGCCTCTTTCCTATTCTCTTCCTTACATTTAGAAAGAAGCTGTGGGTGACAGCGTGCCAAGAAATTGTGAACCTTAGAATAATCCCTGTCCCCTATGACTCAAGCAGGCTTCTGATTTGGGATTTAAATTCAAGCTTTGAGATGAATCAGGAGACTCAGATCGCTTAAGGCAATTTGAGCCATTCTTGAATTAATGTATTCTGGTCTGACCCTAATCATGTGCTTAGTGCACAAAACCATATTGTTTTCCTAGATAAATATTTGACTTTAGGCTGAATTATCCCTGTTTAACTGTGAGGTATCTCTGGAACAATGATTTCATACTTCAGAGCCTTATTCAATTTCATTTTTATTTTACAGAGTTCAAGCATAGGCAACCACTTGTATTTATTCACCTATAACACTGGACTTTTTGCAAGAAAGCAAACTCCTTTTCCAAATTATCATGCCAACGACCCCTAAGGGAGGCATCAGATTGTGTGATCCATGTTTCATAATGCATCAAACACAATGTGTGCAAAGTTCTAAAATGATACAATAAAACATTTATTTATTTTTCCTCTCCAAGGACACTCCACCTCCTCCCCTTTTATTTTTTTTCTGAAGAAGGTATACAAATAATATGCCACTGTCTTTCTTGTTCTTGAGACTAAGCAAATGTGATGGGATGAAGCAAACTATCATGACAAAATGATGCAAATTGCAAGGTACATTCCATCAGGTTAATAGACAGATAACACAGTAAACTGCAAAACTATTCACTTTTAATACTTTTGGAGATTGTCAAGCACATGGCATCTTAAGCAGAACAACTTGACTGCTACTCCAATTAGAGATGTGACAAGCTTCAGCACTTTACAAGGTATGCAATTGTTCCTTGCAGGTTTAGCAACCTTTTCAATGTGTTCTTCTTTTTTTTCAATGAAAAAAAAGTTTAATGGATCCAAAACAGGACTTGTTAATCTGACACCCCCCCCCCAAAAAAAAAAACCCAGAGAAGTCTTTGGACTACAATTATCAGAATTTCAAGTGGGCTTGGTCAATAGTTATGTGCAATGTCCACAGAATGTGGTCACATGCAATATACAGGGCACACATAACACCACTCCAGTGTGGACTTGTTATTGGTGCATTTCTGGATACATTTCAAGGTACTGGTGGTTACCTTTAATGCCCTACATGACCTGGGATAATATACCTTAGGGATCTCCTTTCTTCAAGCGTTTCTAACCATCCAACTAAGTCAGGCAAAATGCAGGTCCCATCAGCCAAAGAATGTCGGCTATCAGGGACCTGAAGGTGAGCTTTTTCTACAATGCCCCCTGCTTTATGAAACATCCTTCCTTCAGAGACCAAAATGGCTCCAATCCTGTTAGACTTCATAAGGCTCTAAAAACCTGACTATGTTCCTGAGCTTGGGGGACTGAATGTGTCAAAATGATGAACAACATTGAAGAATATGATGAAGCATTCTTCATATGAAGAACAGTTGCAAGAACCAGGCATGGCTAGCCTAGTGTAGAGAAAGACCAGGAGTCCAATATTTGAGGGGCTGCCACAGAGAAGAGGGGGACAATCTATTTTCCAAAGCACTCAAAGGCCAGACAAAGAACAATGGATGGAAACTGATCAAGAAAAAATTCAGCCTAGAAATAGGGAGAAGTTTTCTGACAGTGAGAAAAATCAACCAAAGGAACAGCTTGCTTTCAGAAGTTGTGGGTGCTTCATCACTGGAAGCTTTCAAGAAGAAACTGCATACTCACTTGTCAGAAATGGTATAGGATCTCCTGCTTGAACTTGGGGGTTGAACTAGATGACCTACAATGTATCTTACAACTCTGTTATTCTGTTATTGTTATCTTGCTCCTATGTATATTTAATTGGGTGTTTTTAGTGTTATTGGTTTTACTGTTTTAGTGTTTTAAAATGTTTTTAATATTTTAAAATTTTTATACCATTTAAATTGTAAACTGTCCAGAATTATTGACTGAGATGGGTAGCCATAGAAATTGATTGATTGATTGAATTAATTAATTAATTAATATCTTACCTTGTGCCATCTTTAAGGACATTCAGTTTAATTTGTGGTGACAGTTTTCTGATGTTATACTGAAGTGTGGAGTATAGGTGTAGTGTTTTGAACTTTTCAAAACCTACCAAAATTCCACAAACTGGAACAGCTAGTGCATTATATTTTCAGAAATGCAGACAGAATTTAATCTTGTCTTCTTGGCAACCCTGACTTAGCTACTAACTTATTTCTCCTCCATTGATTGTTTTCCCAGGAAGTATTTTTCAACTTTCTTCAACAGCAGAGAATTAAAAGGCTTTGCTTGTTCAATTTCTTTAAAGGGGTTTTGAGAAAGAAGTTGTACAAAATAGATATTAGAATTAATGTTAATATGCAAAGGTTCATCTCTATGCTCCCTTCCAATCCTGCATGTAAAATTTTGTAGAAATTTGAAACTTACATAGCAACACCAAGGTTCTATCAAGGGGACAACAGAATAGGGAATAAATACTGTATTTCTCTCACTATAAGACACACTCCCCCCCCCCCAAAAAAAAAGTATGTGTGTCTTATAGAGAGAATATTGTGACGGGGGGAGGTGTTGGTGCAGCACCAGTGTTTGCCTCCGCCATCTGTCATTGCTGTTTGCTACCACCAGGGAATGCTGGAGCTTTCACTGCTGAGCAGCTGATTGGCAGTTGGATCGGCCTTCCGGAATAATGCTGATCAGCTGTTCTAGGTGGCAGCAATTGGAAAAAGGCAGCGGTAGCGATAGACAGCAGTGGCAATTCCCGATGCCTAGAATTTGAATTTGAATTTATTGGCATTTGTATGCCGCCCACTCCCATTGGGACTCTGGGCAGCTTACAGGCAAGACAAAAACATATATAAAAAATTAAAAATAAGAATACAATGGTTAAAATTTCACACCATGCATACTGTTAGAGTGGGGCTGGATACTAATTAACAGCCCCAGGGCTACCGGAATAGCCAGGTCTTAGCAGCTTTACAGAAGGCCGGAAGAGTAGTAAGGGTCCGGATCTCTATGAGAAGATCATTCCATAGGGCTGGAGCAGCTACAGAGAAGGCCCTCCCCCGGGGAGCTGCCAACCGACATTGACCAGCCGATGGCACCCGGAGGAGGCCCAATCTGTGTGATCTTATTGGTCGTTGGGAGGTAAATGGCAGGAGGCAGTCTCTCAGGTAGCCAGGTCCTAAACCATGTAGGGCTTTAAAAGTAACGACTAGCATCTTGAAGCGCATCCGGAGACCAATGGGGAGCCAGTGCAGCTCGCGGAGGATAGGTGTAACATGGGTGTATCTAGGTACACCCAATATCACTTGCGCGGCTGCATTCTGGACCAACTGCAGTCTTCGAACACTCTTCAGGGGCAGCCCCATGTAGAGCGTGTTACAGTAATCCAGTCTTGAGGTGACGAGGGCGTGAGTGACCATCTGAAGGGCCTCCTGGTCCAGATAGGGCCGCAACTGGTACACCAAGCGAACCTGGGCAAAGGCCTCCCTGGTCACAGCCAACAGGTGATGTTCTAACGTCAGCTGCGGATCCAGGAGGACACCCAGTGGTATTCTGGGAGGCCAATCGAACCGTCAATCACTGCTTGGCAGCAAGTCTCCAGCGTTGAGCAGTGGTTCAGCAGCTCAGTTCAGTTGACTGGTAGTGGGCACAATAGAACAGAGCCCTGACGAGCCATGTGCTGGGGCTGCGATAACATGTTGAAGCTGAGCAGGCTGTTTGCTGTTTGCTGCAAGGATGCTAGCCAGATAAATACAGGATGGATGCTGGGAGACACAGGCAGATTTTTTTTCTTGTTTTCCTCCTCTAAAGCTAATGTGCATCTTATGGAAATAGCAGTAGGATAAGAAGAATATAAGAAGAGCTGCGTCAATTTAGCTCAAAGTCTTATTTGAGCTCATAGGATTCTTATGTCATTGCTATATTGTTGCTATATACCACTGCTTCCCAATGTATCCTCAATGTACTTGTTTTTTCTTCATGTTAGAAGAGTTTTAATTGTGATACTTTCATATAAACATTTTTAAAAAGGAAGAAAGCGGGGACCAGGAAAATCCCAGAAATTCCAGGAAATAAAGAAATCCAAAATAACAGCGCCAGCATCTATTTTCAAGACAACAGAAAAAATTGGAGAGGGTACAGATATTTATAAGTAGACAATGAATGAGATAAGATTGTTTACACCATGGGTGTCAAACCCGTGGCATCACATTGCTGTCATGTGACATTTCACGATGTTTTCCCTTTTTTAGAGCTGGGTTGGGCGTGGCCTGTACTTGACGCATCCAGCCCACAGTTTGATGCCCTGGTTTATAGCTTCCAAGTCCAGAATGATTGGAGATGGTTTTTATGAGGAGATATTTTATACCACATAATAGCATACTTTTAAAAAAAGAAGGGAAAACAGTCTAAAAGAAGCCCTTTTAGACTGAATCCATTATTTGGCAAGAACTGGGATGTCCAAATCTTGATTCATAGCTCCTTGTCTATTTGCTATAGCATTTTAAATAGTTTTTTTAGCTTTGACAGAAAAAATAGGCTTAGATTCTGAGATTGAATACTTTACTATTAATAAGATATCAGGTATTTTGGAAGCTGTTAAGACATTAGGTCCATACTGAGATGTGAAAGCATATTTTACCTGGATATTCTTCCATTTCTCATTGATGATGATGATTAAAATTTATGTTTGAACTTATTGAAAAGATTTAAAGCATCATTAAATAGTAATTTACCTAGTTTCATTATACTTTAATTTTATTTTAGTGATTTTAAGAGTAAAGTTATGCCAGATAGTTAGATGTTAATGAGAGTCTGTATCAAAACTAAATCTACTTGTTAGGTAAGCTCCCTGTTGGGAGAGTGAGTACGTTCAGAGAAGCGTTGTTAGAGTTGTGTTGGAGGACACACAAACCAGGACCCAGAGACACTGCAGTTTAAATTGGCTTTTACTTTCTTGGAAATAGAGGTATCAGAGTCCATAAAACAGTCCAAATTATACACAGATAAGACAGTCAGTCATCAATGTCTTTCAGTTAAGGGATAATCCAAATAACATAGTCCAGTATCATATAATCAGTTTGCTAAATGTTGCAAAGTTTTCTAACAGTTGCAAAATGTGCAATAGCTCAAGGCACTCAGATCAGCCCAGCATCTAACAAACAGAGAGCTAACAGTCATTCTGGCTCCCTCTTATGGCTGATTGAGGAAAACAGCGACCAATCACATTTTACAGTATGATTTAAAGAAACAGGTATAGCATTGTTACATGATTTATATATTGCCAACCCAACCGTTAGAATTATATTCCTAACATTCTCCCCTTTGGGTAGGACAATATATAAATCTTACAATCTTAATCCGTATTCCTCACAACAACGTTTATGCTTTATATTACCTTGGGCCTTCGTAAAGTGGTCTGCAATGTTATGTTCAGAGATACAATACTCCAGTGAAACTAATTTACTATTCACACTTTGCCATACATTCAGATATCTTATGTCAGTGTGTTTTGACCTAGTTTTTACAGCAAGATTGGATGCCATCTGAACTGCTGCTTGATTGTCCTCATAAACAACAATAGGCTCTAGTATGTCAATCCCCATATCAAGTAGGAGTTGTTTATAACAAACCATACATAATAATGACAGACATGAGAATTCAGCCTCCATAGTCGATAGACTTAAATGTTTTTGTCTAATAGACCGCCATCCAATTAGTGCCTTTCCCAGGAATACAACAAACCCTGATGTTGATTTCCATGTAGACACATCTGTAGCAAAACTTGCATCAGTATATGCAGTTAAGCTCAGATCATTCTTAGGTTCTAAATACAATGCATAATGAATTTTTTGCTTAAGATATCTTAATATCCTCTTAGCAGCTTGCCAATGCCTTTCAGTAGGATCAGCATTAAACCTGGCTAATTGATTTACACTGTATGCTATGTCAGGCCTTGACCAATTACTCAGATATGATAAACTACCAATTAATGATTGATAAATATCTTTATCAAACATAGGGCTTTTTACATCATCATGGCTAAATTCCTGACCCATTAGAGTTTTAGCTGGTTTACATAGTTCCATCCTGAACATTCTGAGTAATCTTCTCGGTTTGTGAGATTTTGTATCCTCCCCTAGTTTTATCTATTTGTAAACCAAGATATTGTCTAATCTCACCGAGATATTTTATACAGAACTTCATCCTTAACAGTGTTATAATACTCATAGTTTCTTGCTCAATTTTAGTGATTAATGCTATGTCATCAGTAAACAATAGCAACAATGAAATCACACCATTACTTTCTTTCTTAAACAAACATGGATCAGCCATGCCAGCTTTAAAACCTATCTTAGTTAACTCTTTCACTATACATTGATTCCATCCATAGCCTGATTGCTTTAAGCTATGAAGACTCTTTTGTAACTTCCAGCAATCAGTGTTACCAGTGTTTAACCCTAAAGGCTTCTTTAAATATATAGTATGTTGCAACGGTGCATGGAGATATACCATCTCAACATCTAAATGATTCACTACATATCCATGCCTAGCTGCCCAAACTAATGATGCACGTAATGTTGTAGCCTTTAGACTAGCTGCAAATACCTCATCATAGTCATTGGCTAACTGATCAAACCCTTGTGCTACCAATCTGGCTTTATGGGTAACAGTCCCATCTACACTTGTTTTAATCTTGTAGATTCCTTTACATTCTATGGCATGTTTACTTAGGGGTAACTTTACGTTTTCATACACCTCTAAGTTTTGTAAGGATTTCAGTTCCTTTTCCATTGCTGTTTTCCAAATAGCACCTAACAGGGCTCAATTACAGCTTATGGCTAGCATAGTTGGAAATACTAAATTAATCTTAATAAAATTTGTGCCAAAGTGCTGCCAAGATTTAAATGGGTGAGTGCAATAAATTTCTGATTTAGCACATACTGACATTTTTTTTCAAAAAAAAGTACCTTCCAATAAATGTTGGTATTAACAATCTAAGCCCAATGATATTTCTGAAACTCTGGAAGGTTAAAACTGCCATCTGTCACAGACAAACATAATTTAGAAAGAGGGATTCTAGGTGTTTTACTTTTCCAAATACCCTGTCTCACATGCCTAGCAATTTGAGTAAAATGTTTTTTGGAATAAAAGATAGTATTGGTCTTAAAACATCTACAAGCTTGGAATTATATTCATTTTAATTAATTTTATTGCATCAAATCGAGGCTATCCCATACCATCTATTAAAATTAAGTGTTCTAGCATAGTAGACATAATAACATGGACAAATTCTGAAATTGGTGAAAAAAGTTCTACGGGTCACTAGTGGACCAAAAGTAGACTAAGGGGCTTTGAACTGGTAAGGCAATGCTTCTGCCATCATGTTGATGCCTTACTACTCTGAACTCAAGTATTAACCATGTTGTGTTTGTTTTTGCTCCACTATCCTCACTGGCACTCCACTATTTTTCAGAAAGAGGGGGATAGAGAAAATGTACTAATTTCAGCTCTGATGAATGATGACAATTCAGATAACTAAGGGCCATTATTCCACAAGCAACCTGGAATGTTAGTGAATAATCTTGAACTTCTTCCCAAGACCATACCAAGCTTCACACAGTGCTGAAAAGTGCTTACATCTGAGCAAGTGTTTGTTTAGCAATTCTACTCCTCCTTTTGCTTAGACATAAACCACTTTGGTTTATACTACTTAGAGTGAAGACTGGCTCAGCAACAGTAAATGGAGAATTTTTCACATTGTGAAGGAGCAGACACCATATCCTCTATTGCAGAGGCCACCTTTCCTTTTGTTGGAGAGAAGACATCCACTTTTACCACAGGTGGTAGGTCAGCCACAACTACCTTCTGGCAGCCCAAAGGAGCCACACAGTAGTATCTCAAAATGCCCACTTTTTTTTGCTACACATAGGGGTCTCCAAGGAAGACATTGGCTGCATGCTTTGGAGATGCGTTCTTATCCTTTAGTGAGTATGCAATAATCCTCTTGGCCTAAATTAGGCTGATAGAGCAATGTTCTCCTCACTGAGAATGGTATTGCCATTCTCTAGTGAGAATCATTTAAAACAGAGGTTAAAAAGCACCCATATCTAGGCATGAGATATCAATATCTTTACAATGTACAATGGAGGAAAGATAGTGAGACTAATGTGAATTCCACTCTGGAAATCTCTCCTCAAAATCCCTGATGTAGCCAACACTGTGGTCTTACAGGTCTTTTGCCCATCTGCATAGGACCTCAAGATAATAAGCTTGAATATCTTACATCTTTTTTCACTATTCAGTGCTTTAGCATGTGAAAACTGACAAACAGTTCTGTGAGCCATTCAAAGAAACCATATTAAAATATGCCGATATAACGATTCAATTAATGGATTTTTGTAAGAAATATTCTAGAAACTAATGTCCCCTGCTGACCAAAAATATTAAAACTGAAAACAGGTTGAGTATTTCAGTAAGACAACATGCTTAACCAGACTAGAGCTGGAAGGGACCTTTGAAGTCTTCTAGTCCAACCCCTGCTGAAGCAGGAGACCCTGCTGAAGCAGGAGACAATTGACTGTCCAGTTTCTTCTTAAAAACTTCCAGTGATGAAGCATTCCCAATTTCTGATGGCAAGTTGTTCCACTTAACAATTAACTTAATAAATTGTTAATTGTTCTCACTGCTAGGAAGCTTCTTCTTAATTCCAGGTTGCTTCTCTCCTTAACTAGTTTCCATCCATTGTTTCTTGTCCTGCCCACTGGTGCTTTGAAAAATGAATTGACCCACTCCTCTTTGTGGCAGCCTCTCAATATACTAGAATACTGCTATCATGTGTTTCCCCCCCCCCTCATCCTTTTTTTCACTAAACTAGTCAAACCCAAATCCTGCAACCATTCTTCATATGTTTTTGTCTCCAGGCAAATCATCGTAGTTGCTCTTCTTTGCACTTTTTCCAAAGTCTCAACATCTTTTTTTACTATCTTGACCAAAA
This sequence comes from Thamnophis elegans, assembly GCF_009769535.1. Taxonomy (NCBI): domain Eukaryota; kingdom Metazoa; phylum Chordata; class Lepidosauria; order Squamata; family Natricidae; genus Thamnophis; species Thamnophis elegans. The sequence goes on along the minus strand of NC_045544.1, from coordinate 73,186,514 downwards.
CTAGATGTGGCCAGGTGTGGCCTTAATAAGGCATTATAAAGCGGTACTAACACTTCACATGATTTTGATTCCTCCATTTATACAACCAAGGAATTGGCTTTTGGCTTTTGTGGCTGCCGCCGGACCCTGCTGACTCATGTTTAAGTGATTTAAGAGCCGAGGTGGCGCAGTGGTTAAATGCAGCACTGCAGGCTACTTCAGCTGACTACAGTTCTACAGTTCGGCTGTTCAAATCTCACCAGCTCAAGGTTGACTCAGCCTTCCATCCTTCCGAGGTGGGTAAAATGAGGACCCGGATTGTTGTTGGGGGCAATATGCTGACTCTGTAAACCGCTTAGAGAGGGCTGAAAGCCCTATGAAGCGGTATATAAGTCTAACTGCTATTGCTATTGCTATTGTCCAATGCCTGAAGAGCTCCATAATTCCTACACTTGAGTATTATTTGTAACTATTATCTCAAACTTGTAGTGCATACAAGAAGACCAAAGAATATTCTGAGTTAGGAGAGTTCTGCAAGGAAGAATGGGGAAAACATTTAAAATTATAGTTGATGCTATCTGGCTATAGGAAGTATTTGAAAGCTATTAATTCTGTCAAGGGAGATGTTACAAAGTTAACTAGAAGATTCTCTTTCTTTTTTTTTAATCTGTAAACAATTATAGAAAGAATGTGCAATAATTTGAAGAATGAACATGTTTAACTTTGTATGAAGTAGAGAAAGTGTCAGACATTCACTGAAACCTTCAACATGATGGCCAGCTTTTGCATATAATTGCCAGTGCTTCCTCAAGCCAATTCCTGTTTCTTGGTAGTTTCATGGGAAACTACTGCTTCCATGAGTAATTTTCAACTTTCTAGTCTAGCTTACTGATGATCTCCTAGGCCAGTGCTAAATACTCAGCCTAAGTTTTTCCAAGCTCAACTAAGGTTTGCTAGGTGCTGCCACCGGTTCACCGACAAAACCGCGAAGCCCTTATCCGCGCCGACATAAGTGTGGAGGGCAAACCGCGCCGTCCGAAGCGCTAAGGAAAAAGGCGACCCTAGCACGATGACATAACCGCGGAGGGCAAATCCGCGCCTTCCGAAGCACTCAGCACCCTAACCCTAAACCTAACCCTAAACCTAACCCTAAACCTAACCCTAAACCTAACCCTAAACCTAACCCTAAACCTAACCCTAAACCTAACCCTAAACCTAACCCTAAACCTAACCCTAAACCTAACCCTAAACCTAACCCCTAAACCTAATCCTAACCCTTACCTTAATTTAAATCAGCTTTCTGCCGCCGCACTGTTTTAAAGTGCCCTTCTGTCGCCGCGCTGTTGTCGCCGCGGTGATGATGTCACGGTGATGACGTTGCTGCTTTAGCGACGTGGTTTTGTCGCCGCTATTTTGACGAGCGCCGTTTTGTCGGGCCACAGCTGCCACCTGCTGTGACCCTATAAATGTGAATATGCCTGATGATGGCACTTAAAATCATATACATCTTTTTGTAATCTTATTTATCCAGTTTTCACTCATTCACAGCAGTAGAAAGCAGGCTCTTCTTCAATGCACTAATTGACTTGAGAGATTATGGGCCACCCTACAAATGGCTGACTTACAAATTAGCTATACAAAATAAAGTTCAGTAACAATTCCAGACTTGTCATGGTAATAAAAAAATAGTATTCTGATTAACATTGTGAGTTAATGTTCAGGCTGGAATAAGGCCCTGGAGATGTCCAGTAATTATGAAAGTTATGTTACTGAGAGCATGAAAAGTGCAGTAGTCAGTCATCCAAAGGGTAGGATAAAGAGAAACAACTGAACATCTGATACACAAAGGACAGTCAGAAAATTAATGAGGTTTGGCTAGTGTCATCCATTATGTAAAGTTCATACGATAATGAGAGAAGTCAAAATAGGAGGGTCATTAAAAAAAAAGACGAAGGGATGTTGATGTTTTTAACTGCCAAGAATTTGGGGTTAGCTGATGCTATAGCTGTGGGAGAAAAGAGTTTACACCTCTTCCCAAATTACAGATCTGCATGGCATTAGAAGAAAGAAAAAAAGCACTGACAGTTCATTTTAAGCTGCACAACAATTGCAATAAGCATCCCGCACACCTGTCCAAAAGTCATAAGAATGTGTTCCTTTTCCATGACTCATCAGCAGTGGGTAAAAAAAAGATTCTTGTAAACATCATAAAGCAGAGTTTTATTTTGCTCCAAACTACTCACCGGGGAGCTGAGTGGACGGCTGCTAAACTTCTTCAACCAGCAGTCTGGAAAACAATGCTAACAAACAGCCTGTCTTTGTTTCCTGATGTGTCTGTGGTATTCAACCATAAGTTACAGCAGGCTGAGCATCCGTGGCTTATCAGAGGTGCTTGTAATGCACGACAAGGGCCAACGCAAGCAGCCAAGTACCTTCATCCATCCAGAAAAAACACCTGCGCTTACTAAAGCACTAAACCAATTGCTATAATTGCATGGCTCATAAACTCAAATTTCTGAAGTGATTTTAAAAAAAAATAAAAAAAAACCTCTAAAGAGAGAAGGCAAGTTATACTACGGTAGGAATTGTTCTAGAGAAATAGGTGGAAAAGGTGATAATAAATCCATTGAGCATGCCACTTTCAGCATTAAAAAAAGGTTTTCAGCACCACAATAAGTATGCAATCTGTCTCCTGCAGAGTCTCCTGCAAAGTTTTCAACTTTTATCAGCTCCAACTCCACAAGCGTGGACAGGGGAAAGGAACTGTGCCCTCAAATTTCAGAATATCAGAAGAGGATCAGATAACCTGTATGAGTTTAGTTTTAGTTTAGTTTAGTTTTATTATTATTTATAGGCCGCCCTTTTCCCTGAGGGGACTCAGGGCGGCTTACAAAATATAGGGAAAGGATCTTCCAATTCATCTTCAATTAACAGGGTCGGTTTTTTTTTTCAATTTTTCTACCATTTACATAGGTAGGATCTACAGAAAACTTAAAATTTATGTTTCCTTTTTCTTAGAAGAGGATCACTTTAGTTGTCCACAGATATCTAATAAAATGAAATCAATTGTGAAAAAAGTAAGGTTCTACATTTAGGCAAGAAAAACGAAATGCACAAGTACAGTATAGGTGGTACCTTGCTCAACAGTAGTAACTGTGAAAGGGATCTTGGAGTCCTAGTGGACAACCATTTAAATATGAGCCAGCAGTGTGCAGCAGCTGCCAAAAAAGCCAGCACAGTTCTAGGCTACATAAACAGAGGGATAGAATCAATATCACGTGAAGTGTTAATACCACTTTATAATGCCTTGGTAAGGCCACACTTGGAATACTGCATTCAGTTTTGGTTGCCACGATGTAGAAAAGATGTGGAGACTCTAGAAAGAGTGCAGAGAAGAACAACAAAGATGATTAAGGAACTGGAGACTAAAACATATGAAGACGGTTACAGGAACAGGGTATAGCTAGTTTAATAAAAAGAAGGACTAGGGGAGACATGATAGCAGTGTTCCAATATCTCAGGGGTTGCCACAAAGAAGAGGGAGTCAAACTATTCTCCAAGGCACCTGAGTGTAGAACAAGAAACAATGGGTGGAAACTAATCAAGGAGAGAAGCAACTTAGAACTGAGGAGAAATTTCCTGACAGTTAGAACAATTAATCAATGGAACAGCTTGCCTCCAGAAGTTGTGAATGCCCCAACACTGGAAGTCTTCAAGAAGATGTTAGATAGCCATTTGTCTGAAACGGTATAAGGTTTCTTGCCTAGGTAGGGGGTTGGACTAGAAGACCTCCAAAGTCCCCTCCAACTCTGCTATTGTACTGTATTGTATTATATTGTATATTATGTGGGGAGGAAAATGTAATAAATTCAGGTTTTTTTTTCCTATTTTGCCACAATTAGCTTATTTCTATCTTTGATTTGGAGGGATGCAGTGGCTCAGTGGCTAAGACCCTGAGCTTGTCGATCAGAAAGGTCGGCAGTTCAGCGGTTCGAATCCCTATTAACAGAGTGAGCTCCGTTACTTGTCCCAGCTTCCACCAACCTAGCAGTTCAAAGGACATAAAAATGCAAGTAGAAAAATAGAAACCACCTTTTGTGGGAAGGTAACAGTGTTCCATGTGCCTTCAGTGTTTAGTCATGCCAGCCACATGACCACAGCGACATCTTCAGACAGTGCTGGCTCTTTGGCTTTGAAACAGAGATGAGCATCACCCCCTAGAGTTGTGAATGACTAACACATATATGCGAGGGGAACCTTTGATTTACAATATGCAAATAAGAATGCGGTTAGATTAGCTTGCACAGAAATAGATAGAAGGAAAGAAAATATAGAAAAGAGGGGGAAATACATGAACTCACCCACTAAATCCAGGATAACAAAGCAACCTTCTTTATCTTTATAAATTCAGCACAAAGATTTAAATGTGGTTCAAGGTCTCACCTGAATGAGGATTTCCAAATGTTAGTGGTCCAAACATTCTTGAGATTCTCCATCTTTTCCTTTCCAGGGGAGATAAGGTAATGGAACAACTGCTATGACAAGATTGCAGCGGGGGCGGGGACAACTTTGAAACATTAAGTTAAGCCAGGATGGTAATGAAATAAAAATCTCATTGGGAAGTTTCTTGGAAACCTGAATTCACTTGAAAATCCTCATCTCTGTCATCTAATTAATTAATTAAATTTGTAAGCCACTAAATCATTCTGACCATTGGCCATCAGATAATCACAAGAATTGGACACGGACACAAGTTCAAGAATGGAACTATCGTCAGCCACCTCCTCTACTTCGGTGATGTTAAGCTGTATTCTGAGAGTGAACATGACATTGACTTGCTGATCCACTTGACACAGATCTACAGTGAAGATATTGGGGTATCCTTCAGACAGAAGAAATGTGGCCAGATGGTGATCCAAAGAGGGAAGGTAATTAAGACTGAAGGTAATTAGTACTACCAGTGGGCAAAGTATCAGATACATAGACCAGCTACAAGTACCTTAGTATCCCACAGCCATACCAGAACAACAATGAGGAGGCAAGGAAAACAGCCACATTCAAGTGCCACCAAAGGATAATACAGTCACTTGAAAAGTCAATAAATAGGAAGGATAAGATCCATGCCTTCAATATGTACACCCTGCAAGTTACACTGCCAGTATAATATGCTGAGCAAAGAAGGCCCTCACAATTATTATCTTTGCTTTGAGGAAATGAACCACAGATTGGGAAGCAGGGTCTGTCTGTTCTTTCAAAGCAAGTGTTAGGATTCCAGGTAAGAGACCATAGCAAACAAAACTCCGAGGCAGATGGATTCCTCAAAGAATAGCTTTATTGGATATTCATATTGGCACAGATCTGGTGAAAACTGACTCTGAAGGTTCCCATGGTTTTCACCTAATCAAAAGTAAAAGTTTCCCCCAACCCAAAACAATCAGTCACATGTCCAATCAAGACTCTGTCTGGTTGCCTGGTGACCTCACTCCTCCTTCCTTGGACCAGGTGTGGAAATGTCCTTGGTTCCCAAAAGAAAGTATATTATTTTGGCTACAAAACCCCAGGTATCTCTAATCCCCCTCCCTCCCTATCGCTCAGCTCCAGTGAGGCAACACTGAAGCTCCAAGATGGCTTCAGTCAGGTCAGCTTTAGGATTGACGTCAAGAAAAAAATGAGGATCACCCACTCCTTCTGTTGCTGGAACCATTGAGATTTATGGAGTCCTATACAAAGATGATGAAAATATAGCAGGATAGTGATTTCAATAGTAATTTCAATGTCATGAGAAGTCACCCTAAGAAATTAACAGGTACTGAAGGGTCTCCACAATACTAAGATTTAACGGTGGGGTGACAAACGAATAGCCAAAGGCAAAACAGTGGAGCTAAAGAACAGGTTTGTTCATATTCATCAAGTAAGAAAAGTACAGTGACAAGAAATAATAAAAGCACAATCAGCTAATATTGCTCACATCAGAAGCCATGAAATGACTTCCTTCCAAGTATAAACCTGAGTATGGTGTATCTAGCATATTTAATAGGGCCCATATTAAAAAAAGATTCATTTTGTCAGTTGAGTCGTAAACCTGGCTAATTATCCTGCATCTGATTTATGAGTAACTAGCTGTACCCGGCCACATGTTGCTGTGACCCAGTCTGGTTAAATGGAAAAGAAAGAAAAGAGAAAGCGCAAGTTTGTAATATGTTTAATTTCACAATGCTTGTGGGTATACAATATTTTTGTTGTTCCATTGTCTGTGCAGATATAGAGATTGTCTGGTTAGCCGACTCTAGAACACGCAACATATAATTGTCCATGTGAGAAACAATTTTCAATTGCTGGAAAGACGTTGGACCAGGTACATTTACCAACAGCATGCGAAGAAAGAAACATTCCCAGGGTGGTTCCCTCCGGGCAGGGTCATGCCGTTGCCAGCAGTGGCAAGGTTTGTGAGGGTCTTGCACACCTGGCAAGCCCTGCCACTCACTGCACTGCCCACGGCTCCCCCGGAAGAGGTGGCCCCCGCATGAAAGTGAGCCATGGTGGTCCCTGCAAGAGCCGCCACGGAGGACACTCCTGCAGGCCCTGGCCTGGCGCCCTCCAAGCTCCCCGCGACGGGCAGCCTCTGGAACAACAGGCTGGATGGGGCCCCTATGGACATGGGTGGGGGGACCCCAGCATGGGAGGGAGGCTGGGGGTGTCCCCCGTGGGTGTAGTGGGGCAGCAGGTGGGCGCTGCCATTGGTCAGGCCTCGGGGCTGCTGGGCCGGACGAGGCTGGTTGGGGGAGATGGCGCCGGGTCTGTTCACCTTGTGGAAGTTGTTGAGCGTCTCCTCAGAGGAGTTGTGCTCGGGCTCCCCCAAGTCAGTGGCCCGGGAGAGTCCAGGATCTTGGAGGAGGAGAAGTCCTCGGTGTGCAACTCATCCAGGTCGTCGTAGCTCTCCATGTCTTCGGTGATGCTGTTGTTGGAGCTGAGGCTGGCTGAGATCTGCACCGGGATAATGCTGGTGATCTGGAAGCCGCTCTTCTTCTTCAACTGAGTGCCCGCCGGATCCCCGATGCCTCCTGCTCCCTGCAAGAGCAGTGCGGGCTGTGCCATCTTCTTCCTCTCCTACGTCTCCGCCTCTGAGTCAGGCTGCTGGTGCTGTGGCTGCAGCTGCATTGGGGCCGGCAGAAGGAAGGCCTGACAATGTCATCAACGATGACACTCCCTCAGGTGCTGGACAGGCCGGGCTGAGGAGGAGAGGAGGAGGAGGCCAGCGTCCCCTTAGGAGCAGGAGGAGGAGGAGGAGAGGAAAGAGCCGCACCTGGCGACGCGGACTCAAGGCAGTCCCCGCTGGCCGCAACCCCATTCAGAGACACTACCGCCACTGCAGCTGCTGCCTCACGGGGCACCCAGCAGCCGCCCCAGCCCTGCTGCACCTCAGGCTGACACTGCCGCCACTGCCCCATCAGAGCTGCCTTGGCGAGGCTGTAACTGGTTCGATCTGAGGGGGGGTGGAGAGCAGGCGTGGCCAGCCGGGCTGAGGAGACGCTCCGCCTCTGCCTCATCTGGAGCTCCGCTGCCCTGGGTGGGTGGAGGCTGGCTTAAGGACAGGGGGAGGCTGCCGAGGGATGGCACAGGCCTCTTTATTCTCTTTAGCATTGGTACATCTCTCACCAAAATAGAAGAAATATATTTGTTGCACTTATACATACATGAGCATCCTAGTCTTATAAACCTTATCAACAGGCTCACTCCTAAATTTGTCGCTTTGAAGATAACAATGCTTAGCATGTCAAAAGCTTAAAAGCACTTTACAAACAATAGTGTTGGTAAAGTGCTTGAATCACTTAAAATGTGCAGTTATCCATTTGTTGAAGTAATCTTTACAAAGACCCTGTAAAGAAGACTAGTATTATTCTTCCTCTAGGGCATTGATAATAATGTTTACCTAGTGAGTTGTACACTACAGTGGCTTTTCATATCTCCCCCTCTTGCTTTCATCATTCCTGACATGCTGTAGACATGTTGGCTACAGCATCCAAGATTTGGATATTTCCTTAAGACACTTGCCAAAGTTTATTTCTATTTTTAGAGGGGCATTGGAGACAAACCATGAGTGTTGTGCAGCCATTCAATAGAGTTCCTAAAACACCATGGTTATATTCACTCAAGTCCTTTTGCCATCATTTTATGTTAGTATAATGCAATTTTATATAACAAATCATACATTTTATGTCAGTGTCTAGGCAATAATATTACTGTATTTCCCCGGAAAAAAAGACCCAACCATAAAATAAGCCCTAGCATGCTTTTTCAGGATGTGATATAAGCCCTACCCCAAAAGTAAGCCCCAATGCATTATTTGGAGCAAAAACTATTATAAGACTTATTTTGGGGAAAACATGGGTAACAGCAATTAATATGTGTGAAGCCATTGGCAAATAGATATAATTTACATTTTGTTTGGGGAAAGTGGTTTAGTGATAGAATTATTCACAGTACTAATCAGTATCAATGTATTGCATTTTATTTAAAATAAGGCAATCTGTTTATGCCTACAAAGCCACCATCAAAATTAAATTAGTCAGGAAAAGGTCTATAGATTCAGACTGCTAGAAATTGCACCAAACTGAATAGACCTTGGTTCCCTATATTTGAGATAAATAATGAGTTGCTATATTTCCATTAGTAATTGCAATTCATTCAGAGGTGTACCCATATTCATTTCCTGTCAGGTGAAAGAAATGAAATTGACTTAGAATGAAGGAATTGGTCAATAGATCTGCAACATGAGACATATCAACATACTATATTTCAAACATGAGATAGATATTTGGTGTTATTTTATTAGGAATCCTCACAAAGTATATCAAAGAGGGAAGCAGTACAAAATTTGAGGTTTTGGATGTAAAAGTAACTTCAAATTAACATAGTCTCTGGCAAAAGTTTAGAGGAGATGCCACATCTCATGGCATAACTCATTGACCCTGTCAATTATCCAGTTGTGTGATCAAGTTATCATCCAACTCTTTACATAGTCAAGAGGTATGGACCATGATCCTTCTATGTGATTTCCTTATTTTATTTATGCTCCTTTAATGCTGATGTTCTGATGCTCTGCTATGGGCTATTAAGGACAATTAAAATTGACTGCAAAATACATTAATGTAATATAACAGATTCATAACGGTGAAGTCCTCCCAGATAATTGGATTTGGGATGTATCCTGTGGCTTATTTAGCATACTGTCTAATTTGGTTCTAGAGAGGATACTGACAATGTTCTTATAAGAGAGGCGCATGAGTTTGGATAATGAAATAGAAACAGAGCCCGAGGACAACCTAGATTGAAAAAAACTCTGTTGCTTGTGAGTTTGAGAGCCTAGCTGTTTTCTATTTTAAAAAAAATACTAAAATGCTTCTCTGTGTGCTTTACTGACATTTAGTTTTAGCTTCTGCTCTTATCCCATTGTCGCTCAGGGCCATGAGTCACATTGTGAGGTACAGAAAAGTTGCTATCCTTAAACTTCCTAAATGATCCAAACAACTAGAAATAATAGGTTAAATTTTAAAATGTTATTGGGGGGGGGGGGGAATAAGAGAGTATTAACACTGGAATAAGGATAAAGTTAAAAAAACTGAACATTGAAGGGAAGTAAAAGCATAAGAAAAAAGAGAGAGATTTTGGTGTAGTGGTTAAGGCATTACAATAGGAGTCAATGGTAACTCACCAGAGCCAACTCACCATGGCCCACTCACCACAGCTAATTTATCACAGCTAATTTTTTGTGGCCAACTCACCTCGGGCCAACATGACATGTGACAAGGATTACATTAATGTCAAAGAAATAGTGGAACAGAATTTTGAAGGAAAGGGTGCCAAAGTAGGGACAAAATGAAAAGGTAACAACAAAAATTAAAATATTTTTTAAAATTATTTTACATAATTAAACTGAATTCTTGAATTGTCCTGCAGCAAGTTGTCCCATGGCAAGTTAGCCATGGTGAGTCCCACAGGGAGTTGGCTATGGAAAGTTGGCTGTGGCAAATTGGCTGTGGTGAATTGTTCTATTTCATTAGGATAGAAACCAGGAAACTGTGAGTTTTAGTTCTCTCTTAAGCACAAAGCCATCTAAGTGATCTTGGACCTATCACTTTGAACCACTTCTGAAAAACCTTGCCATGAAAACAGCAGGGAAAACAGCAGGCAGTCTCTACGAATCAGAGATGATTGACCAGAAGGGAAAAAAATGAAACAAAACATAAGAACATCAGTAGTGGATTATCAAAGGCTGATTTAATCCAGCATTATCTCCCTATAGTTGCCAACCAAGTGCTTCTAAGAAGCAAAGTAGTAGGACTAAAGTAGTCGTTCTTTTCTGACACTGTATCTCCCCAGACATAAAGTTTCTGAATCTGAATCTTCTATATTACCATCACAATTAAAAGACCATGGCAGCCCATCTCCATCATAGAACAGCAGTGATCAGGGAGCAATGTGCTCCCTGATGAAAACCAAGTCAGAAGCTAGAAAAATAGAGCTAAAGACAGTGGTCCTGATCTGTTATCATTTCACCAGTCCATGAGGAGCATGATTTGTTTTGTTGTGATATATAGCCATTGAGCATCTGTTTCTCTATCCACAGCAAACCAAAGCCATTCAGAAATTTTTCTCTGTCATGTCTAAAGTAACACCAAGTTTCATAATTCTAGAAAAAGCCTCTTGGACCACAATTGCATCCCTTCAGCACCTGGTAGTAGCACTCTTTTTCACATGTAGAGATGCCATTTTAGTAGGAAAGCAAGAATATTTCCATTAGTAGAAGCTGTTAAGAAAGTCTAAATATTCAAATGTGGTAATGGGGTAATGGGTAATGGGATAAATTAAGAGTTAGGGCTAGAGGAAGGGCCATCTGCTTGCCGGAGGCTGCATCAGGAGTTATGACTCATTGCTATACAATGATTCATTGTTAAGGTGGCTTCGTGAAGATAGAGGCTAAAGACTTCTGTTGAGTTTATATTAAAATAAGCAGGGTAATTGTTGTCCAGGAATTGTTTTTCAAGGAAGCCACAGGACATCCAGAGTTCTATTATATGGATGGGCTGCTTATGATGTAGCATCACAGTACTAGCTATCTGTCTTTTGATTTCAACAAGTCCTCTGCAAGTGATCAGTTCAGACATTGGGGAGGGGGAGGGGGAGGGAGGGAGAGAGAGAGAGACTTGTCCTTCAACTCTAACCGTATTCATTCATTCTTTTTATATAGCTGCCCATTTTATAATGAAGTCTGGCTGGTTCTCAATCAACATATCCCATGCTGTGTATGTAACTCCACAACACCACACTATATTCTGAAAGAATATGATACAGAAAAATGATAACCCACCTAGGCTGCCTTACAAAACTGAGTTGTTTGTTGTTGCTATCGCTCTTGTTATTCTTGATCCCATGCCTATTAGATCCCTAGATTGCAACTTCTCAATATGGTAGGGAATGCATACAGGGCATATTTTCAAGAAATGTTTGTTTGCCTGCCTGCCTGCCTGCCTGCCTGCCTGCCTGCCTGCCTGCCTGCCTGCCTGCCTGCCTGCCTGCCTGCCTGCCTGCCTGCTTGCTTGCCTGCTTTTAATAGCAGCTTCATTTTGGGACACATAATGGGAAGGAAGATGGACGGGGATGTGGTTCAAGGAATCAGCAGGATTTTAAGTCCTGCCTGACTACTTAAGAATACATTGCATTGGGGGGAGAGGGGCCTTTTGGATTTTTTTAAAATACATAATTCCTCATTTACAGTAGTCCTCAATTTACAACCATCACTGAGCCCAAAATCTCTGTTGCTAAGTGAGACTTGCCCTATTTTATGACCTTTTTTGCCACAGTTGTAAAGTGAATCACTGCAGTTGAAGTTAGTAATACAGTTATTAAGCAGGTTACTATATACAGTTCTTAAGTTGATCTGGCTTTCCTACTGACTTGACAAGGTAGCAAAAGATGATCATATGAACTTGGCACGCTGCAACTTTCATAAATATGAGTCAATTGCCAAGTGTCTGAATTTTGATCATGTGACCATGGGGATGCCGCAACAGTCATAAAGTGTGAAAAATGATCATAAGTCACTTTTTTCAGTGCCGTTGCAACTTTGAACAGTCACTAAATGAAGTAAGTCAAGGGATACCTGTATTTTCAAATTCAATTTTTCCATTTTCTGGCTTCTCTCTCCATACCAAATTTGGTCCTGTGCTGTTCAATTTTCAGAGAGCTATCCTGTTGGAAGACAGATGGTCAGCCAGACAAGAGTATTGAAACCTTTTACATAATTTATTTCCAACACGTCTTCGGGCCAGAAAGAATGAAAAATAAACTGATTGCCTCAGCCAGTAATGGCACATACCACCTGTAAGTCTGGATCACTGAAATGGAGCCGATGGATTTCTTAAATCAAAAGCTACAGGGATCATATATACTGAAATATTGTTTGCCATCCTGCACTTAGAGCATGATTGCGAAGTGTACATTTATTAATTTTATTTGTTTAGGATATTTATGTGACCACTCAACTTAAACAGCATGAGTCTGGATGATATACAGAATGATTAAACAAAAATACAAAAGAAAAACAACACATTAACTCTAAAGCAAAGCAAACCAATTAAATGACAATCAAGATGAAAAATATATAACCTACCAACTGGAAACTATTACTCTGATCAAAGTACGCAGGGAAAATGCTCAGTCTTAACTGCCTTTCCCAAAGCCTGCCAGGTTGAAGCTAAGCAAGTTTTAGGAGAAGGGAGAAAAAAATTGTTCTAAAAAGCAGGGACTGCCACTAAGAGACACCTCAGAGGTCCCACAAGATGACTTTGTTTCAAAGAAGAACCAAGAGTGTGCCCATGTTTGAGAGCAGACGGTATGGTTGGAACGGGCACGTCGGCATCCACATGGACGCGCACAGCGCATGAATGCGTTTTACCACTTCCGCGAGCCTCCGCAATGCTCCAGCTGCTCAGCAGAACGTCACACAGGCACTGTATGCACTGTGAATGTGCACAGAAGTGCCAAAGGCTTAAAAGACCGCTAAGGAGCTCAGGCGGTGGGTGGGCCCTCCGGAGCACCATACCGGAACAGTATCCAGTGCTCTGGGCAGGCTCCAGTATGCCCGTCCCAGGGCATACCGCCTGCAACCCACCACTGGAGCAGACACTCCTAGAAGAAGACACTCATGCAAATAACCCAGCCCTAAATGTCCTATGGTATTTAGGGTTTTATGCAGTGGTGGGTTCTTACTAGTTCAGCCCAGTTCGGCTGAACCAGTAGGGGTATGGGTCACAAAACGGGCAGCGACCCAGGCTGGCCACACCTCTGAATTGGTTCTTCGGTTGCCGAAGTCACCACTGCAAACTTTGTTTGGGAGTTCTGCACATGCAGAGCTCATGTTGGGAAAAGAGCCTACATATAAAGAGTGATTGACCGATGAGTCTTCAAGTCAGCATCACTTCAGATTGATCTTTAACTTATTCTAATCTAGACACTGATTCTTTTCTTGGGGAAGCTTGCTCCATTTTCCTAAGCTCAATTGTAAAAGAAATTAAAGGAATCTACCTTATCCAGTTTAACTTTATTTTCATCTTCTTTACGTCATTGGTGTGTTTTTTTTAAAAGACAGAGAAAATTTTGAAGGGAAAAATCTCTTCTAAGTCACTGTAATGTTCTGCAATATTAATTCCCATTATACCAAAAGTACTATTCTGAATAATTCTACTGGTACTGATGTTGGTGTGCTTTGCTTCCTAGAAAACCAAACAGCAAGTTCATTCATTCCTGTCAGTGACCAATTACAACTAAGTTTTGCTAATGCAGTTTAAGCTTTTGTGCCCTCTTAAAGTTTTCATGCTGAGAATATCATATGTTTGGGAAAGTTTGCAATATGTAATTTTGCACTGCTGGAAACGCCAAGGCTATGATTTTCCCACAAAGAACCACACAGGAGACCTTGCTTCAGAAATTCACCTGCTGAGATTTGGATAACAGTGCTCTGATAAAGGACAATCTCTAATGCTATCATGCCAGAAGTTTCTTCTGTATGTTTGTTCTAATGGAACCAAAATGGGACTCTTCAGTTTATCTTTGCTGGATGGCACTTCAGTATTGGTCCTCATTTTGATTTCCCCTATTAGAACAACGTCATCTAGGTTTTTATGGGCCCTATTCAGTATGCCGTCGTTCAACTGATCGGCCTGAATTCAAAGCACAATACACAAGCATTGTACATTTGTGTTAAAGCCAGTTAGATTTATGTAAGGAGACTTTTGTGCATTTGCTTTTTGCCTTGCCTTTTAAAAGTATTTCCCACTTGGCTTTCTGAAAAAGAAATTCAACAAAGTTCCATTAATAAAATGCATCTTCCACTAATCCAAATCACTGACATGTTCTAAGGCAAGGGTGTCAAACTCAAGGCCTGCTGGCCAAATCCTCCCCGCAGGATGCTTAGATCTGGCCTGCAGGGCTGCCCTGGAAACAGCGAAGGGCCTCTGCCAGCAAAAACAGAGTTCAGGAGGGCCACGCATATCTCTCCCAAGCTCCATTTTCAGCCACAACAGCCTCCTGCAGCCCTTTGCCAGTGAAAATGGAGCTTTAGCCACTCTGGCCATGCCCCCGACCCACCCAATCCCAAGGTCAAACACAACTCTGATGCGGCTCTCAGTGAATTGAGTTTGACAGCCCTGTTCTAAGGTATCCTCAGACAAGACCTTAATAAAATGAGGGAGGGAGGAAATAGAAGATACCAATGGGATAAGATGCACCACAATTCTGGTAAGAATTCCAGTTAGAAAAAAATGATGTAGAAGAGGCAGCAATTGCATACTTGTCCATTTGTTTCTTTGTTTGGCCATATAAAACATTGCAAGCACACCATGATATAGAAGTTATGAGGGCAAGCAAAACATCAAGAGTACTGCTAATTCATATCCTGGTCTATAACCTTTACCAAGAATTCCTTGTCTTCAGATGTAAACAAATTGAAATGTTCAACAAATTGAACATGAAAAGTTGACCATTCCTATCCTGATCTACAACCCTTACCCAGAGGTAATTCCTTGTCTGCAGATGTAAACAAATTAAGCAACATACTATTATGCCATCTTTTTTTGATACAAAGTAGAGCTGACAGAACTCCAATACATCTCCCCCTTAATGCTATTTTGTAATGCAATGTGACTTCCTGGCTTCCAAAAGCAAAACAAAGTTCAGTTTACAGTGCCTCCCAATTTTCTCCTATAGTGTTCACACCTTGGAGAAAGCTAATAAGAGCTTTGTTCCTCCAATGCTGACAAAAGTGCTGCCAGGACAGATGGCTTTAGCAAATGCTGCAAAATTATCTGCAATCACCTGAATGTTTTGAACAGGACAGAGGTAGCCAAACTGGAATACCATCAGAATGCGCTGAAGATCTTCTATACTGACGAGATTGGCAGTATTTCCTTTTCCTTCTTACAGTGAAATATGCCACCATCGTCTTGACCTTCCAAAAGGGTCTCAAAACCTGAATGTGCCAATTGGCTTGGGTGGTTAAAAGACTAAGAAGAAGATCCACTTCCACCTAGTTTGTGTATTGCTCCTCATTTACCATTTTTTAATATCTTAGTGTTTTCAATACTTAAATCTTTTTATATTCTTGTTTTGTGAAGTTGTAAGCTATTCACAGTTACTCAGCAGTGAGATAGGTGGCATATACATTTAATTACTAAATAACTAAATGAGGACATAACAACAACTACCTACCACAAATGTTTTATAGAAATGAAGGGAGCAACAATGTGTTATTTTTCCTTCTCCTATACAATGATTTCACAGGTCTGCGACTAAAAAGCTGTTTGATTATTTTCATCTAATTTCCATGTATTTTGGTGTGCTGAAAACAAATAAAATATTGAAAAAATTCCTAGACATCATGATTTGCCACAACATGCAAAATTGTCTTCAAATTTATCATTTTTTTTAATTTTTGGTATTTTTTTATATTATGGGTTTTTAACCAAATTTAAAGTCCAAATTATTATTAATTAATTCACCTAAGTGCATTTAAGATATAAAATGCCAAAAAAACCTTAAAGGGTTTGTCCGAGCTATGTAAAAAAAAATATAGCACTGTAAATCTGATGGTCAGCAATATATACATAAGCTAAGCAAGTTTCAAGTCTGTGCTTCTAATGGTAGAAGGGGTTAATCTTTCCTGAAGAATCCAGTGGGAGCAAGACACAGGGCAGATAGCAGCATTTCCAGTCAGTGCAGGGGGCATGGCCAGCACTGTGACATCTCGTGTACAGACACAGAGCTGCTCTCTCCTGCATGCCACACTTGTGCATGAACCATCATCAGGTTCTTGGTTCTAGGCTGTTCACACTTTTTCATCGCAATTCATGTTAGTTCGTCATTCTTCAACCATTATGTTATGGCTCCGCAAAAGTGTATTAATTCGCCAGACAGTTTCTGTTTCATCTGTGTTGAAGCAACAGCAGAATATTACAGACTTTGTGAAAAAAGTATACTTTGCATACTTTGGACTAAAAATTGGAGAGCAAGATAAAGTTTGGACACCTCATAAAGTGTGCAAGCGGTGTGTTGAGGACCTCCAAAACTGGTTCAAGGTTAAGAAAAAATATTTTCATTATGGGATTCCTATGGTATGGCGAGAGCAAAAGAACCGTAGTGATGACGGTTACTTTTGTTCCTGCGATCTGAAAGGGTTTAATTCCAAATGGAAGCATTCCATTTCATACCCCAATCTTCACTCAGCAATTCGTCCCATTCCCCTTGGCACAGATATACCAGTACCCAAGCCCCCTGCTACCTTGGAAGAGATACCTAGCTCCGATGAAGGTGAAATCATACCTAAACCAGATGACGAATCAAGTTCTGACTTTGAAGATGGTACAAGACCAAAATTGTTTTCTCAGGAGGAGATGAATGATTTGGTAAGAGACTTGAATCTTCCCAAAGATGCCGCTGAGTTACTCGGATCAAGGCTGAAAAGCAGGAATTTATTGTTGCCAGGAGTGTCATCTTCATGGTTCAGACATCGTGAAAAGGAGTTCATTCCTTACTTCGCCCAGGAAGACAAGTTGGTTTATTGCATCGATGTCGAAGGTCTGATGGGTCAATTTAAAATTCAATATGATTCAGTGCAATGGCGTCTTTTTATAGTTTCTTCAAAAAGAAGTCTCAAAGCAGTTTTACTCCACAACGGTTTTTACGCTTCCATACCTGTAGGTCATTCCGTACACTTGAAGGAAACCTATGAGAACTTGGAATTGGTTCTTCGTAAACTTAAATATGAAGACCATGGTTGGCAAGTGTGTGGGGACTTGAAAGTCTTGTGCATGCTGCTCGGGCAACAAGCTGGGTATACCAAATATGCGAGCCAAGGTGGCGCAGTGGTTAAATGCAGCACTGCAGGCTACTGCTAGATCAGCAGTTCAGCGGTTCAAATCTCACCGGCTCAGGGTTGACTCAGCCTTCCATCCTTCCGAGGTGGGTAAAATGAGGACCCAGATTGTTGGGGGCAATATGCTGACTCTCTGTAAACCGCTTAGAGAGGGCTGAAAGCCCTATGAAGCGGTATATAAGTCTACTGCTATTGCTATTACCCTTGTTTTCTGTCTCTATGGGACAGTCAAGACCGACAAAATCACTGGACCAAGAAGAGTTGGCAGCCAAGGGTGCTAACAGTTGGTGAAAAAGATGTCCTCCGAGAAACTTTGGTACCTTCCCATAAAGTTCTTCTACCACCTCTCCACATAAAATTGGGATTGATGAAGCAATTCGTAAAATCACTTCCAAGAGATGGAGAATGCTTCAAATACTTGGTCACCAAGTTTCCATGCCTATTGGAGGCAAAATTGAAGGAAGGTGTGTTCGTCGGACAAGACATTAGAAGGCTTACAGTTGATCAAGAGTTTGTCAATACCATGACAGATCCTCAAAAAGAAGGGTGGATTTCATTTAAAGACGTCATACAGAAATTTTAGGCAATAACAAAGTTTCTCACTACAAAAAGATCATCGGAAGAATGCTGAAAGCATTTCAAGCTTTAGGTTGCCTGATGAGTTTGAAAGTGCTTTTCCTCCAGTCCCACCTTGACTACTTTCCTGAAAATTTGGGAGCTGTGAGTGAGGAACAAGGTGAATGATTTCACCAAGACATTAAAGAGATGGAGGGAAAATGGAGCATTACAATGATGGCAGACTACTGTTGGATGCTTCAGAGAGACATTCCAGATGCTACTCACAAATTTAAATGCACCAAGAGGAGCCTCACAAGGAAGAAGAATCAAGTTTAGTGTGTGTAGGTAAGCTCATTTCAGTTCAAAAAATGAATTTCATGAAAATATTGTAATAAAACTTTAATTTTATAAGTCTATTTCCATTTATTTTGAGGATTGTCTTATTTAACATAGTTACCTAAATTGTCAGGAAACGTGATGTCCTATGACAAAATGGATTTTTTTGATTCAGCACACCAAAATGGATTTTTTGGATTCAGTGCACCAAAAAACATAAAGATTACATGGAATAACTAAAACAGCTCTCAAAAAAAATTTTTTTGCAGACCTATGAAATTTTCAGCAGATTTTCTCCTTGTGTTGAAAGTTCTATCATAGTTCATATCTCATAAGCAGCGCAGAATTACAACACACATTCTGTGAGTTATTTGTAAAATATTTTGCACATTAAGTCCCTCAGATCCACCTGGAACATGTATTGCAATTTGTTTATAGGAATATATATATATAATGATGAAGTTAGATATTCTTTTTTTTAATTGGATACTTTGCAATATTGACTCTGAAGATGAGTATAGTTCCTTAAAATGAAACTACCATTTATTGTGGCTTTTAAAATCAATATAGTCACTTGAATTTGTGGAGTAGTCAGTGCTGCCTTAAAGGAAGATCATTTACTAAGAGTATTGAATGAAGCTGGCGCAATTGCTTGAACAACCCTTTGATCCTTCAGTTGTATATATCTGTCAATCATTTTCAAATATACTTTTCCTAGACAAAGAGTTTGAAGAAGTGATGTCCACTTCAGGAGCTTTGGGATTAAACATTATCTACCTCCAGAGTATACAACATTATATCCTTGATATGTTTTGAATGAATAAAAGAATTATTAACAAAAAGTAACCATGCATTTAATACCTTGCATATTCATCAGTTTTTGAGGAAGGAAAAGGGATGTCTCTCTCTTCAGTGATAGTTCTCCTTTGGGTATATCAAAGGCTGGATGAACAATGCAACCATTCATCAAAATGACTATGTCTACAATATGTCCAGAGCACCAACCTTCAATATTTATCAGAAGACCTTCTAGCTAAAACTGAATATTAGAAGACGTGTCAGCTCCGACCAGCCCAGAGGCCTGGAGCTGCCATTCAGGTGAGAAACCTGGGCCCGCTGCCAAGACTTACCAGGCTTCACTCCTACACAAACAGCTGAGTAAATCTACAAAGCTAGTGATAACTGACCGACAACAATCCATGATTAATTGCCATCTCACCATATCGTGGGTCCGACAAACTGTCAGGTTCCAAAGGGTTAATGAAAACAGCCAAACACAGAAACAGTTTGAAATGCAATTTGTATTCTTCCTTTGGTACAAACTGACCAACAAAGCACTAAGGCAATGAATAAATTGTCAGAGCTTCCACCCGGTGCTCCCCACCACCTTTTATAGTTGCTTAGTAATTAGGATAACCTGCATCCAGCGCGTGCGCACACCCATCCCCTCGAAACCCAAAACAACAACCTTATACTTTTGCCTTATCTGATTCTTTCCAAGGAAACTTCCTATTTTAGATCAATGCTTTAAACATGGACAAATATAAAGGACTATGGAATTTAGCCTTGAGGGCTTTATCTCCAAATATTATGACATCCTAATAATCAAGTTTCGTTGAAATAAGTACTTTTGTATATTATATGGCCAACTAATTGGTCACTTTGGGACTGGCTTTCCTTCCATAATGTTTTGTATTCCATCTAGCTCAGTAATGGATATAGGAAAGTAAAGAAATTATCTGAACGTTACATCACAGACTCAGTTTTATCTTGGTGCATTAATTTTAAATAGAATTGGAAAGGAATTAAAATTAGATAATTGAACCCTTTACTTGAGTGTGGCAATTCCCATTTTCCCCATCCACAATTCTTGAGTTAGAAAAAAGAAAATCCTCATATTTAATTATACATTACTAACCTACAGAAGCATTATCAGAGCAATCCATTGTGTTGAAGACCTACAGTGGTGCAGTGGTTAGAGTGCAGTACTGCAGGCTACCTCTGCTGACTGTCGGCTGCCTGCAATTTGGCAGTTCGAATCTCACCAGGCTGAAGGTTGATTCAGCCTTCCATCCTTCCGATCTGGGTAAAATGAAGACCCAGATTCTTGCATGGAATATGTTGACTCTGGAAACCGCTTAGAGAGGGCTGTAAAGGTAACCATCTATATAATATTTCTTCATGTGTGTGTGTGTGTGTGTGTGTGTGTGTGTGTGTGTGTGTGTAGTTGAAAGTTTTGAAGCTTTGTTTTGACAATGCTTTACATGAAGCATTCCTTTAAACATTACTTTACAAAGCACCACAATCTTCCTCTTCCTTGTTAAATGAAGCTGCCACATTGATTACTGTGTGGCATTCTGATCATCTCCTTCATCATTTCACATTACAGATTAACAGAGTTGGAAGGGACCTTTTAGGTCATCTAGTCCAACCCCTCCCCCACCCAAGCAGGACACCCTACACCATTCTGACAAGTGGCAGGCCAAACTCTTCATGAAAGCCTCCAGTGATGAAGCTCCCACAACTTCTGAAGGCAACTTCTGTTCCATTGGTTGATTGTTCTCACTGTGGGAAAATATCTCCTTATTTCTAGGTTGAATCTCTCCTTGTTAAGTTTCCATCCATTATTCCTGTGCCATGAAGAAACTTCTTTGGATATCATGCCAAGAAGAATTTTCCAACTAGTGGAAATGCCAAAGAAGACATCAGAGTGACACAAAATGCACTAGTGTCATAAATCACATAATTGCTGTGCCCCTATAAGACTAATAAGATAGCCTTGGTTTCACAAGGAACCTGAACACAGGCAGTCCTCATGTAACAACAGTAGTCAGGACTGGAATTTCTGTTGCTATGTGACACAGTTGTAAAGCACAATGCTGTGTAACTGTGCCGCTTAATGAAGGCAGTCCCAACAGTGCCCAATTACTATTGTTAAGCGAGGAGCTCACATGATTGTGACTTCCAACTTCCTACTGTTAGGAAAGGTGAAAAATAGTCATCATGTGACTGCACAATGTTACAATGATCAGAAATCTGGGGCAGTTGCCCAGCATCTTAATCATGATCATGTGACCAAGGGAGCACTGCAACACCCAGAACTCTAAAAACCACTCATTCAGTGCAGTCAGAAAGCCTCAGAATTTATTCAAGCTCACTTTGCTTTTTACTGCTCAGTTTCCCAAATTTCAACCTTAATTGATTCAGTCTTGTACTATAACTAACATTTACGCATGTGGATTCTGAGCCATTTCTGATTCTCACCTGCCAGCTTCCTTATTCATTTTCATAAAACTGTTTAATTCAGCCTTTGTATAAATCCATGGTCCACCTTTTTTCCATCAAAAAATAATTATGCAGGTTTTGTGCAATTATGGAATAGAATATTGGTCCTTTAAAACAAGAATTTTATAATGGAAATAAAACAGAAGAGAACAAATGTAATGTTTAGCAAATGGCTCAAAACTGAGCATATGGAGTACAGACAAGGATATATATCTTTTAGATTACTTGGTGTATCTACAGATAAATGTATAAGATTCACTTGTGATAAAGAAGGGTGTTGGTTGGGGACAATGAATAGGTATGTAATTTTGCATAGTGTAAGAACAGTACTCTGTTCTTAACTGAGAACTCAAATGATTTGCATTAGTTTATTTCAGTGTTTTTCAACCTTTTTTGTGCAAAGGCACACTTTTTTCATGAAAAAAATCACAAGGCACACCACCATTAGAAAATGTTAAAAAAATTTAACTCTGTGCCTATATTGACTATATATAAAGTAATTTTCCCACGGCACACCTTACACTATGTCACGGCACACTAGTGTGCCGCGGCACAGTGGTTGAAAAACACTGGTTTATTTGATGACACAAGGAATATGGACTTGAATGTTAATGTACTAAAGAACAAGATAATTGTGTTTGACAGGGAAAGGACAATTACAAGTTACATAAAATGGTGAAAATTAGAGCAAGATCAATTTGTGCATATAGTGGAAAGTATATTAATGATAAGGAAATGATGGGATGAATATTAAAATAAAGCATATGCTGGCAGGCAGTGGTGGGATTCAAAATTTTTTACTGCCGGTTCTATGGGTGTGGCTTTGTGAGTGTGACTTTGTGGATGTGGCAGGGGAAGGATACTGAAAAATCCCCATTCCCTCCCTACCCCACTAACCTGCTTTCCAGCTCCGTTATCCTGTTCAGGGCAATAAAAGAAGATCGGCTGGCAGGCAGTGGGGGACAGGGCCAGCCTATTTGCCGGTTCTCTGGACTACTCAAACTTTCCACTACCGATTCTTCAGAACCTGTCAGATCTGGCTGAATACCACCTTTGCTGGTAGGAAATTACAGGACAGTTTGTAGTCTATTTTGAGGGGTGAATGTTTGCTAAAAGAAGCAATAATAGTTAAATAAGGTTCTGCCCATTTTGTTATACAGAAATGAGACACAGGCATGTCAGGAGAAACAAATGCTAAATTGGATTCAGTGGGGAATGGTTACTTAAAAAGTAACACAAAGAGATGAAGGAATGGGTACTGAAGGAATGTGGACTGAACACAAAAGTGAGTAACCAATACAAAAGAAGTATATTGAGATGCTTTGGTTGAATAGGGAAAAAAGAATGGGATGTAATTGCAAAACAAATACAGTGCATTCAGAAAATATTCAGACTTCCATCAAAGATAGGTATTGTGGGTGGTGTTGGTATAAGCTATATTTAGTTATATATCTCCTTTTCTTTCTTTCTTTTTTCTCTGATGCCTTTAATTTCTTTGTTCTACTATTTCTTACTCATTTTCAGCTTATTCCTTCTTGCTTTCTCTGGAAGGAAGCAGTGTAGTTATAAGTATGTGTGGTACATTTTGTTAAAATTTCTCTGGAAGCTTAGTACATTATTCGGAGGAAGGAATTTTCTGTCTTGTGTTACTTCCATTCTGCATGAGATTTCTATAAAGAAAAAAAATGTCTGTTAACCATTCCTTGATAGGTTTGGGCATAAGTCAATTAAAGAAGGGCCTTGAAGCAAGAAATAAAATGGATAACAGTCATGGTACATTGATACCTAATTCTTTGAGGTTGGAAAATCACAAGTCTTTGTGTCTTAAAACCACTAATCCGGAATTCTAAATTTCAAAAATGCCTACTTTAAACATAGAAAATGAATGTGAGAACTTCTGCTGAAATCAGAATTAGTTATATATGTTGCTCAAATACAAAGAGGTGTATGCACAATTTAGATATGAATTTACTTGTTAATTACATTTTGAAAATTAATGTCATACTTTGGATGAGTTTTGCAGTTAAAACTACAATAAATTGGTTCCAAAGATTCTTTCTCAGATTTCTCTCTGTAAGTTTGGATGGTAAATATTTTCTGTAATGTATTTGCCCATTCCAAAATTCATCACATATTTTATTATTTTTATAATTAAGTACAATGTGTCATCCAATGATTTTGCAACAATGTTCAACAATTTGCAACAATGTTCAACAATTGGTGTGTAACAGCAATCAATATCAAAATCAGTTATTTTATTTTTAATATCTGAAACTACACTAATCAATATTTAACATCATCTGATAAAACGTGTGACACACAAAAACAGTTAATACCTACCATCCTCTGAATATGTAGCAACAAATAATGTTTGGTAGCAGCATTCAGCATCAGAAATAGCTGTCAGCTCGCTAATCAAAAACTGGTGGAATTTACCATTTAGTCAATATTACAATTGTATTCATTCACCAAAGTAAAGAATTAATGTGTAAGTGTTAAATTCCAAAGTTAGCAAAGTTAGTTAGCAAAATCTAGATTTCAAGGTTTTTGAACATTTTTCTTTAACAAAGAATTTTACCATTCCACATAGAACCTGGAGATATATCCTAGGCCTCCTAAAGACCCCTGAATATAGTGTGGTGCTTCTATGGTCTCAGGGTTTTGAAATTATTTTTGTTTTTTTCATAGGTACTATTAAGGGAATGTGCTATGTGCTTCATATTTTCAGTGGCACTCATGAAGCAACATTTCCCCTATTTTCCTCATTGCAACCTCTTTCACTATCACTATGGTGAAAGTTATTTTGGCTAGACTCCAAACTTCCAGAGCAGGTTTTGAGGAGGGGAGAATTAATATTTGGAATTACAAATGGGAATTGGAATTACTAATTGGATCCAACCAAGTGTTCTCAGCTATGGTCAGTCATTTTAGAATAGAAGAACCATTCCTCTATAAATTAATGCTTAAAGAGATCCATCAAAAAGGGGGGTTGTTGGAAGGATATACAGATAGCAGTGCTTGTCTACAAGGCCTTTTTACTGATTTCATACCTCATTGAATGAATTACATCTGAACTATCTTTAAGCAGAGAAATGCAGTACATCTGGAATGCAGAGTAGGAAAAAAAGAGTAATGTAGCCTACAGAATGTAAGACAGGAGACTTATTTGGGGATATTGGCAGTGACATGCAAAAAGCCAATGTTCAATCCTGCTTTTCAGCTGATTTACACAGCCTGATCTCCCAAGGTTTTGTGTAGTTCCTAAAAGAATGACTCTGCTTCCCAGAGCTCATCAGACTTTGTTCACCAAATTGTTCAGCTCAGTGTAGCAAAAAGAAATTTAAAAAGACAAGGGAAGTATCATCATATTCATTTAGTTAATCAGACTTATTGATTTATTGACTTTGATGCCACCTGATTCTAAATGACTCTGAGCAGCTACAGTACACCAGAATAATATAAAAACATTATATCAGAGGCAAAAATAACTCCAAAACATTCCATCAATGATTTCCAACAGAGAAAGCATTAACAAACTATATGGAGGTCTGGAAGAACAGCCAGTTCTCTACCACTCTTTGGAACCCAACAAAATGAAAGCTATTCACATCTCAGGGGAAACCCCTGGGTAATGGCAAGAAGGAATAACCTTGAGGAGTAGGAGGAAAAGCTACTGCCAAGGCAATGATCAAATAAAACTGAGACTGGATCAGAACTATAACTAGAGAAAATATCTCAGACAACATTGGTTTCCTAGTCTGTTCTATCTTTTGTACATAGATTTGATGTGCTGACAATGTGCCAATCCTATGACATTTAGGGTTTTATAGCTCATAACTAGCACCTTGAATTGCACCCAGGAGCAAACTGGCAATCTCTGAAGTTCACAGACATGAGATGGCACATGGGCACATTGAGACATGCCCATAATTGTCTACACCACTGCATTATGGACCAAGTGAATCAGATGTATTTATAGGTCTAGCCCCACTTATTTTTTAATTGCAATCCTTTATACTTTCTCTCATGATCAGGTGACATTAACCCCAATTGAAGCCTTGTATTTCCTGAATGCAAATCCTTACGTATTATACTGTAGAATTACAATCCTACCCCTCTCTAGAAAAACCTGCCAGTTATATTGAAAGCAGAAAGCTTGCTGTGAGAAAATAAGCTTAGCCAAAGCCTAAAATGGAGCTGTTAGTCAGGTGCAAAATTCATCTGATTTATTCACTCAGTTGTTTGGTATATGCCCATGAGGACTTTGTCTGCAGAACTCAGTCCATCACAGGGGGGTTTATTATTTGGATTCTAGCTTCTGGAATCAATCATATTTGGCAATTTGCTTTGAATATTTTGTGTAGCTGTGTATAAAAAAAATATCTATATAATTGAAGTCCTATCCTCCATTTGAATCTCCAACAATTGTAACTGATCCAAAGTCTATAGCCCTAAATTCACTTTTTTATTATTGTACTTATAGCTTGTAATCTGTATTACTGTAGCTGATGATTTTCTTTCTTCTTTTCACATACAAAAGTCAAATAATTTCTGACAAGGAAAGCTATAAAAATGCATTCTAACTGACATACTATCATCCAAGCAGCACAGAATACTGTACATATATTGTCAACTTGAGCTTTCCTTCCACTACAGCCACTTAATGCTGGGAGTGCATAGGTTAACAAATAATATTAATTGTGGCTTTCAGTAATAAAGGGATGAATAATTATATGCCATGCATTCTCTAGTAGTCTCATCATTTCATAGAGTGCCTTTCTAGGTGTATAATATTCAACTGAATATAGGTGCATGACAATGAGGAATAGCTTTGCAGTTATAGAGAAATGTAAGTTATTATTTAAGAAATGTGTTAAATAATACATTATGGTTAAATTGAATAATACAGCAGCAGAATCATTAACAGATAAGCTTCATAAGCATCTCTACTATGCAATTCATTTCTACAGTTCTTTGAAAAGTTTGTATTTCTCCTATTTGGTCTCCTAAATAGTTTTTTTAGCCAGATAGCCCAGGCTAAAGCAACTTCTCTTTTCATGTTCAATGAGATTGTACTATAGCCACATTGAATATTTCTTACAACTTTTCAAATGTAATTCCCAGTATTCTCTGTCTCTAAAACTTGGTCTCCTCTTCCCAGAATGGGATGTTTAGGCACTGAGCTTTGGCCATGCCTCCTTCACTCCCAGCCAATTGGATGGTTCCAGAACTGTTGTTCTGACAAGTCATGCAGAGAGGGATGGGGCCCAAGTTATAAAAAGAAGGTATCAGAAACAGCAACATTGCAGCACAAAAGCTTTCCACTTCTTGGGGCTGCACAAATCTGTCACCAGAACCGGAGGGGAGGAAAAGAGGGAAGGGGAACGGAAATGGGAGTAGCAGTCACCAGGACCACTGGGGAGGCAGACAGGTGAGAGTGTTGGGCATTGCTTCTGAGCATTGCTTCTGCCCACCACCCAATTGGCTGCTGGCTATTTGTCTGATGCAGCCAAATGCCTGGGTCAAACCCTGCCTCAGGGAATGGGCAGGGACAAAGAGTTCAGGATAAAGGGCCAGGGGCCATTGGCTGTGGACAATTGCTGGCAGTGGACCATCAGAGGAGGAATGTTAGCTGTGCTTCAGCAGCAATGGTTGGCTAGGAGTAAAGAGGGCACAGCAA
Source organism: Thamnophis elegans (assembly GCF_009769535.1). NCBI lineage: Eukaryota > Metazoa > Chordata > Lepidosauria > Squamata > Natricidae > Thamnophis > Thamnophis elegans. The sequence continues at coordinate 73,159,248 of NC_045544.1, read as the reverse complement.
ATTGTTGACATCTAAATGTCCTAGATCCACTAAGACCACTCTCTAGTAAAACTGACGGGGCAAACCACTAGTATATTAAAAAGATGGCAAACTCCTCTCCATTGTAGCATTGATGGTGTTATCTACTTTGGTAATGAAACTTCTGCAAAAAAACAACCAAGCTCAGAAAGCACCAATGCCCCATTTTAGGAGCAGATTTCCTGCTCTGCTAAGATGGGCTATAACCAGCATGGTAAGGTTGGCAGGGAAAATATACTCCAAAAAGTCAGGGTATCTCATTTATTTTCAGCGCTGTTTTCTTCAGTTGTGAAGTTTTACCTTTGCTCATATTTGCTGTTCCTCTATTTCTTTGCCTGTCCGTGTACTGATGAATTACTGTTGTTAGCTTATATGTATGTGGCTCTAACCTTCTAAACTTCCATTTTTTATCAATGTTAAAATAAAACTCATTTATTTTTGTTACTCTAAAATTGTAGTGGAACAAGAAATCCCCATGTGTTTCAAAATCATTTGGGCCTAGTTGCCATGATAAAAAGGGGAAAGTTGGACCATTTATTTAAAAGCTTTATTTTTTTGGAAAGAGAGTTTTCTGGTTCAAATTCATCCAGATTCCAGATAATGGGGCATACCCATATTGAAGAATAAGTGGTGGCTGTTTGACTACCTGTCCTGGAGGAAACTGTTTTAACTGGGGAATGGTCTCAAAATTAGAGGGATTGAGAAAGTAGAGATACCAAGGAACAAGTTTATGTTTGTATTAAATATTCTACCTGGGCAAAATGTGTATATTGACAAAAAGCTCCCCAATATTAGATAGGCAACACTGAATGTCTTCTGAATGTATGTAAAAAGTATAATTCTTAAGTCTAACTTGTATTACTAGGATAATTCTTATCATAAGATAAGAATTCATTCAGACATTAACTACACAGGATAAAGTGAATTTAAGAATAAAGAATAAAATGTGTGACATTCCTCCACTGAGCCTCCTACCAAAATTCCCACCACTATTGTCAACTTCTTTCTCTATTTTTGTTTAAGGAGACACCATATTAATGCAATGGCTAATACCCTGTGACAGTGGTATCTCTCCTATAAGACAGCTTACTATGTGGTGAATTAATCTACAGCATCCATTTGACACAGAGAAAATAAACAGACATCAAAGGGCAAGTGTTCTCTGAAACAGACTGTGATTTCAGTAGATGCACTCCCACAGAACATTAAGCAAACAGAATTCTGCTTAGACAAGAGGTACTCTGTCCAGCTGAATTGTCACTTACTGGAAATGAAGATCAAACTGGCTAGAACAACAGGACAAAACAAGGTGATTCATGTGACCAAACTATGAGCAGAGATTTCCACTTGAACACTCTGTGAAAAGCTCTCTATCCAAGGTGAAGAATGATATTGCAGATAGGCTAAGTGGGCCAGGTCCCACTGCCAAGGAAAGTGCTATAGATAAAGTATTTTAAAAAGGAGGCTAATAATATTCCATAATTTGTGAGTATTTCTCAAAAAATCTGCAATGGATCAAGGTATAATATATGCTTACAATCTGTTGGATTTACTGACTTCAAAAAATAAAAGATCAACTTCAAAAGATTTCTGAAGTTAATATACTATGTCCAGTGGTTCTTGATAAAGTCTAATCTCCTTTACATCACACAAAATGGTGAGATATGTTTTATTCCAAAATTTAGAAGCATTCTAACGAGACAGACAGAGACAGAGACAGAGAGGCAGAGAGGCAGAGAGATGAAATTTAGTAGGAAGAAATTCAACTGGAAAAAGAAAGGAGGAAGTATTTATTTGCAATACATGTTGACCTTGTCATAAAAACATAGCTCACAGCAAAACAATGACTCTACATCAAGAACCTGAGGATTGTCCTGTTTAGTTACTATGGCAAAAAGAGTTCTCAGTTAAACTAATCCCTGATGTTTTCTTGGCAAGATTTTGGAAGTGGTTCACCATTGCTTGTTTCCGAGGGCTGTGAGAGAATGACTAGCCCAAGGCCACCCTGCTGTCTAAGGTGGGACTAGAATTCATGATCTCCCGAGTTCTATCTTGATGCTTAACTAATCATTCTTGCATCTTCACCCTAACATAATTTATCTGAGAGAGTTAAGAAAACAACCTCTGCTGATGCAATCCTTTGAATGTCTAAACATAAGTCATATGAGATATGGAAATATCCCATATTTCTATGGGATTTACATTATGAAGTTATCAGTCCAAGTTGCATACATATCTATGTATGTATGTATGTATGTGTGTGTATGTGTGTGTATGTATGTGTGTGTGTGTGTGTATGTATGTATGTATGTATGTATGTGTATATATATATATGTGTGTGTGTGTGTGTGTGTGTGTGTTACTAATTCCACCTGTGATACAATATCATATTGGGACTGAATATAGCATATGGCTAGCAGAAATTTAATAAATCCTGCCACCATTTGAAAAACCTGATAAATTATCTCAGAAAGAATGTATACATTGCATTTAATACAGGGACATCCATTGGGTGTGTAGAGTGTCAAAAAAGTCCAGGTATATTGTATTTATTTATTTACAAGATTTAAATGGCTGCGAATCTAAGTAACTCTGGTCAGCTCACAATAACAATAAAACCAATAAATATAACAATTTTAAAAACAATAAAAACAGTGAAACAATAAAACTAAGATCAGGACTTTTTTATTCCCCTGCTTTCCTGTGTTCTTGCTCAGTGATAAAATCTCACAGAAATATCTGTGGTTTCATTGCTGAATGACAGTGCTGAATTATTTGCCACATAGTGTCAAATGGATGCTATGTCATAACAGGTTGACTTGTTCCTTTGTTATCTGGCATGTAGGTGGCATATAAATTAGTGTAAATAAATAAAAATGTAATAATTATGATTTAGTCACACTATATTTCTCCTGTTACAAACTTCAAAGTTAAATTCCCAGTTTCTTAAGGCTGTGATGTTTCATTTTCAATGTGCAAAAATATCATATGTGCAAAAATATCTGGGCTACTCAGGTGCACTGAGTGATTTTTCAGACTTTTATATTGTTACATCCCTTTTACAAAAGTAGCTTTATTGAGAGAAAGTAGAAAAGAGAACATTGGAGCAGATAAAAGGTGAATGTTTGGGGGAGGGTGTTCCCAGAAACATTTGAAGGTAAGAGACAATGTCTGCCATTTATTTATAAGAATGCTTTTGGGCTCTGTAGAAGCTCAAAAGATTTTTTTTTTGGTGGGGAGATAAAAAATAAAATAAAAGTAGAAAGCAGATGCAATCCAGTGATATTGTTTGGAAATGTTCCCACCTAGCTAAGAAAAACGAAAACAAAGGAGGGATAGTCAGGGCTGGTGGAGTTGCTAGCAAGAATTGAAATGCTTTTGCACTCTTGTAAATAGGTGATCATTATCATCAATGACTGAAAGCCATCAATAGCAGCCATTTTGGCAAAGCACCCATGACATTTTCACACTGTGCCCAGTAGCTGAAATGTGCCCAGAAGCTAAAAAGCAATTGGCTTGAAGCTACTCCAGGAAAAGATTTAAGACAACTGATTAAGCAGTCAGTCCGAGTATCTAGAGAATAAGGCTTTGATAAGCTTGGTTCCCAGGCACAGACCTATGAAAGCTTATTAAGTAGAATGTGCTTACAAAGCCGTTTAAAGATGTTTGCCAAACCAAAAATGTTCTAAAAAGAAATCAAGTGTAAAAGGTACTTTGGGTATGAGACTGTAGACATTTAACTTCCCCCTTAACTTTTCTCATATGCAGAGAAATGCCTACCAAACTTAATTATTGTAATGGGATGGGAGAACACATTGATAAGGATAGGATGTGTATTGCTAGAATCAATACAGCAAGGATATAAGATATTTCAACTGCACTTGTTTGAATTACCTGATATATGTCATCCAACAGAAGGCCACATACTATCATTCTTAAACAAGAGGAGAATGCGTGATTTGGACTTAATTCAGCGGCAACTGGTGATGAAAGGTAGACTATCATGATGGGTTTGAATACTCCATCATGTTGAAACCACTCCACCTTCACTAACTTGTGGCAGCTGTGCATGCTTTAAAAATGTTTGGAAAGAAGTGTGTTGGACTTGCACGGAAATAACTCCTGCTCCCTCTATTCTTCACTAAAGTGGGCTGTCTTTTTTTTAAGCTTCTTCACAAACCTAAAAAAAATGATCCCGCTACTTAATGGAATTTGCCTACAGAGATTAGCGCACTCTCAGAGATTAGGCCCTGAAAACTGAAAAAAAGGGGGGGGGGTGGCTTTGAGATTTTACGCAAATTCCAAAGCATTTCTTCCTAATCATTTTCAAAGCGCAGTCAATCCTATAATCCAGCAATTCCAAACCATGGCTAATTTAAGATGTGTGGGCTTCAATTCCTAGAATTCCCCAGCAGCACGCCTGTCTGGGGAATTCTGGGAGTTGAAGTCCATATATTTTAAAGTTGTCAAGATTGAGAAACTCTGGTTCTCATTAGGAATGTATATCTCTTGAGTCAAACAAAATATTAGATAAGAATCTTCTCTCATCACCTCAGGGATGTCCACTAAGAATCAAAGAAGTGAAAAGAGCAATCTTGACTTCTTTTAATCTTTCCTCTGTAATCCCCTCATTCAGCTTCTATTTGTCAAAATGTATAGCAGGTAAGATAATTAAGAGTTAATTTTAAAGAAATAATGTAGGGCAACTATTCTGTGAGTGGGAATAAGTTCATTATCTATATTTAGAAATACTATTATGCTTTTATAATTATTGTAATTAGAAGTTTGTAAAGAACTATTCATTGAATAGACTGAAGTCAAATGGATAAATAATATATTTCCTAAAAGAAGATGCAAAGAGATTATTTCAAACTATTTGCAAAACAATTACCAATGTTTCAGGAGCATCCAATGATGTTCATTTAATATGCTAATTGGAACTTATTTGCCAAAAGAACAGAACCCTTAAACCATGAGCTATTCTTTTATCTGCCTCTTATATGTGTATCTCCAAGGAGCATTTACATATTTAGGCTGTAATATTAAAACAAAAGACTGCAAATGCAGCCAGTTAACCAAGCTTTTCAATGCTGAAAATACTCATCGGCCCAGATCAGTCATACCACAGGAATTATAATTGAGTGTAAAACTCTTGCATTGCACAATGCTTCTGGGGTGACTAATACTTCAACAAAGCACATTATACAAGTGCCAGGAGTACAACTTTAAAAATAAAGAGGCTATAATCAAATAAATTTCCTCTCCCTTTTTAAAAGCTGTCTATAAGAATATGTTAAGCAGCATTCAAATCAGCACTGAGAGCAGTTACAGCACCTTTAAATCAAATGATGGTTCTTCATACCTGTACCAACCCAAATTTAAGAAATCTAGCCTGCATATTGGACTCCGGTATATAGAAAGTCCCAAATCATCTTCATGAGGTTTCTGAAAAGCCTTGGTTTACAAGCTCTCAGATCATTTACCAACTGGGATGTATAACATCAAGGGGACGCATTGGCTCAGTGGCTAAGATCCTGAGCTTGTCGATCAGAAAATTTGGCAGTTCAGTGGTTCAAATCCCTAGCGCTGCATAATGGAGTGAGCTCCCATTACTTGTCCCAGATTCTGCCAACCTAGCAGTTTGAAAGCACATAAAAATGGAAATAGAAAAATAGGAACCACCTTTGGTGGGAAGGTAACAGCGTTCAATGTGCCTTTGGCATTTAGTCATGCTGGTCACATGACAACGGAGATGTCTTCGGACAACGCTGTCTCTTCAGCTTTGAAACGGAAATGAACACCGCCCCTTAGAGTCAGGAACAACTAGCACATATGTGTGAGAGGAACCTGTATAACATCAAGGCTAGCAGATTTGGGGTGTAACAATTCAGACAATCATTAAACTGCAGGGGGGGGGATACAGAAAACTTTGCCATTTAAGCTAGATTTTTGCAGCCAAGGTTTAGAAGATCTGGAGATAGAGGGATCGAAGTGTAACTCACAAGCTTTCCTACCTTGCTATTGCCATATGCTATTGACATCTTCTACAGCAGCAATGGCAAACCTTTTTTGGCTCACGTGCCATAAGGGGGGAGTGCAGGGAGGTCGTGTGCACCCATAATGCAACATGCAACCCCTCCCAGTGCATATGCGCACATGAGAGGTGCTCCTCCCCCCCCCCCATTTTTTGATGATTTTTTCGCTCTCCCCAGGCTCCAGAGTCATTATAGGAGCCTGGGGAGGGTGAAAACAGCCTTCGCCACCCCCCTGGAGGCCCTCTGGATGGTTCAGGGACCATCAAGACCCTGAAGCTTCCAGAGGGCTTAAACCGTCCCTACGACCAAACCGGACGTCACTTCTGGTTTGCTCATAGGGTTGTTTTTTGTCCTCTGGAGGCTTCATGGAAGCCTCCTGAAGGTCCCTAAAGCTCCAGAGGGCTTAACCCGACACTACAAGCAAACCGGAAGTCCATTCCCAAACTTCCGGTTTGCCCATAGGACCGGGGAGTTTTTGCACCGGGGGGGCAGGAGAGGCTCTTTTTGTCCTCCCCGGGCTCCTATAAAGCCTCTGGATCCTGGGAAAGGCGAAAAATGGCTTTAAAAAAGGCTGAGCTCAGCTGGCCAGCGTGCACATGTGTGCACATGCGTGCTGGCCAGATGACAGGGCAATGCCTCGCATGCCCTGACAAATGGCTCCTGGTGCCACCTGTGGCACACGTACCATAGGTTCGCCATCCCGGTTCTAGAATCATCCAACCATTATTATGTAAAATGACAGTAATGAGAGCCTTCAGTGATTATTGTGTGATAGTATGAAGATAGTTTAAATCAATATTGAAAAAAGGGGCCACAGACTAGATTGGCACACTACTATTATAAAAAAAGCTTAAATTAAAAGATATGAGTATACCAGTAGTAAATTAGAAATTAGCCTCCACTAGTACATTATTTTTTACTACTGTTGGAAGAAATGTACATCTGGGTTCAATTCCAAGTGGGGAAAAAGACACCGGATTCATGGAAGTTGATTGGAAAGAAGGTTTATTGCTGATGGACAGGACCAAATGGTTTGAGGTCCTGGGGGGTAAGGGAAGAGATGCTGAGAGTGTCCTGGTTATATGCCCTCTTTGGGCTTTTGAATTTGAGCTTGTATTCTGATTGGTTGTCAGACTCCCATGGTGCCATGCAGGGGCAACTCTGTAGGCCGTAGGCTCTGAGTCCCAGGCTTGGTTGAGCCTTTGCTGGGTGATGATGTAATGAAAGGGCTTTGGAAGTCCTATTATGGCTCTGCCTGAAGGAGGTAGATCTTTGTTGTATAGAATAGACTGGTTCAGGCCTTAGTGGCCCATTGACGGGGGGGGGGCTGAGTTTCTGCCTTCCTTTCAGGGGAAATATTCTGTCCTTTTAATATTTCCTAAAATATTTTATTCCTAAAAATGAAAATATTTCATTTTTCTAGGACAGGGATGGGTGCTAACTTCCTACATTAGTAAATGTATTGGAAATTTTAAATTGGGAGAATTTTGATCCTATCAACAGGAAGCATTAGAAGTCATATTGTACTTGCAGATTTCCCATGTAGTCCTTTGGCTCCAGGGTTATATCATCAGAGATGGTGGTCAATGTGTTTCTGACTTCATATTTGAACATGCATTGGTCAGCACTTCTGCCCACCATACCAAAGACTTCGTACCATAGCAAATCAATACTTTGTAGGTTGGAAGAAGAATGGCCCTGGATCCGGCAGATGGTGATAAATATTTTCTGGTTTTAAAGGTCATCAGGTCACATACACTCCTAAAGTAATTAATAGGGCACTGTGAACAATCATAAACCTGAAAGATTAAGAGGCTGGTAGGACATGTCCTCTTCACTCCATACATATCCTCTACACCAGTGGTTCTCAACCTTTCCAATGCCGCGACTCTTTAATACAGTTCCTCATGTTGTGGTGACCCCCAACCATAAAATTGGTGTCTCAGTTCCTAAAGCCATCGAAAATATGTGTTTTCTGATGGTCTTAGGTGACCCCTATGAAAGGGTCATTCCATCCCCAAAGGAGTCCCGACCCACAGGCTGAGAACCACTGTTCTACACTATATTGTACCATTTTTTATGGTCGCTTCCCTCTTTAGAAGCAACAGCATAATTCAGGAGAGCTTTGTAGCAGAAACTAAGACATTTTTATTTTGCTCAGTTTCAAGACATTATTCCCTTGGTCTGAATAAAATAACATGCTTGGAGTCTTTCTTATATTTTTGTAATATTTTCTTTAAAACCACATACACTTTATTATCTGTCATAAAATTACTAGTTTCCTACAGTAAACTTTCCACTGTTCCATTGAGTTGATTGTTACCACAGAAAATCCTGACTGAAAACTTTCTGCATTATGGGTAAATCACCGAATTTAGAGAGGAAAAAAGGAAAGTTTTCTGGTTTTGTATAGTAGAAAGTTTCCAAATAGACCTGAATTCAAGTTGAAATTGGTGGAGGGAGACTGGAGAAGACAACTAACTTAGTAACTAAGAAGCACAATTCTCAAGGAAACCGGCAGATGCATATTTCCTATGTAAAATGTAATATTATAACAACTTCATTTGGTTCAGAGTTTATGAGGCAATAAAGTGTTTGTAAGTTGCATCCACGTTCTCCTGGGCTCCAGCCTGGCATTTATTTGCAAGAACAGTTTATGGATTCATAAACCTAGCGGCAAGAGAACAACTACAATAAAAATATTTCTTGCAATGTATAAAAGTTGTGAAATTACATGCAGTTATTTACTGGACTGTGCTGCCATTTTTTAAATTTATTTGAGCTATTTCTCATTGCTTTTAGTAAACAGTGTGGAACAAGTGAAAACGAGAAGTGCCTTCTTCCATCAGTAAGATATGGGACCTGAATTCTTCGAAGTTTCTATAATTGCTTTCCCTAATCTTCCTTATGTAATTGCTCTGGATGTAAGTGAGACAAGTATTAACAAAAAGTACCCAAGTTCTCAATATTTCAGGACAATATTGTCTATTAGAATCTGGTTAACAGGAATGGTAGGAGCTCTGAGAGACAACTGACTGTTTTGTAGTGAAAATAATCTAATGTCTCAGCCCTGTACTGTAGCAGAAGAATTGTGGTTTCACCTTTTCCCAAACTGAATCTTTTCCTAAGAAGGCAGAGGACAGATGACAGATATATGATCTCAAAAAATGTTAATGAGGCCTCAACCATCTCTATGAGACTTTCCTGAAAGCTTTATAAGGCCAAGTCTAAACTATGACCTGTTAAAAATGCAGATGCTGGTTTTACCTTTTCTTTAATATGTTACAGAAAAATTCTTCTGAGTTTATCCCTATCAGTTCTTATTAAGACAAAATGCAATTTGCTTTTTAAAAGAATTTATGTAAAGTTGTCATGGATACAGCTTTTGACTCCTACCTTTATTCAGTATGAAGTAGCCAAAGGGTGGGCTTTTGTCTTCTATTAGTAGTGATTCTGGCTTCAATTAAATCTCAAGAGATGACATCCTAAGGAAGCCTCTCCTGTTGTGTTAGTTGTTGTTGTTTTCTGATTACTTACTCTGGACAGAAACATGGGGAAAAGTAGAAGAGAAAATCAGCAACCCCAATAATCAAGTAAATTGAAAATCATCATCTCCCTCCAAAATATTGCAAGCTTCCTGAAAATAAGCAAAAAAATGAAGGCGTCCTTCACATTGGAAGCAACATTTTGAGACATAGCCAAGTACATTTCCACTTATTGCCATGAAAACAAAAGAAAAATGTCAAAGTAACCAACAAGAACTACATTTTAATTTTATACTACATAGCATTTCTGCTACCTGTGTGTTCTAGACTATCATTTAAAAATGAAGTTGACACTCATTCTTCATAGAATATCCATTGCAAAATGTTAAGATGCACTTTGTTGAGCTCATGTTACGAGGACTTCCATTGCTCTCTTTTTTTTAATGCTCTTCTTTTGAGCTGTGTCTTGATTCTATGCTGTTGCCCTGACCTTTCCCAATGTCTAGGACATATAGCCTGACTTTTCCCCTGATAAATGCATTGAAATTGAAGCCATCATCCAGAACAGTAGGATTTAATAACATATCATTATTTCCACCATGATTCAACAAGGTGGTTAAACAAAACTGCTTAGATTCACTTAGAGCAAGCAAAAATTCAGGATTTTCTGGTTGACTTGTGGTTCAGGATGTTAAAAAGAGACACAATTCCATTCTCAAAAGGAATAAATTACATCATCTGTTCCCAAGGCACAAATTCTTTCCCACATCACTTCTGCTTTGCCCAAAGGTCAATGGGAAAGCTTCCCAAGAACCTTTCTAGTAATCTCCATTGAGAGTTGATTGATTGAAAGCATTCGTTTAAGAACATTTCCCAATCTGAAAAGATGACATAGGTTACCTAATTGGAATTTTATCTATTTTTGTCTCCTCTATTTCTGGAAAAAGTCAAAACTAACAGTTATATCATTGCAAGAATAATTGCCTGCTAATAGAAATAAAGCTATAGGCTGGCAATATATTCTGAATACTCTTTTTCATTGTTCACCCTTTTATTTTGAGGACAGAATAGTCTATTCATTAGTTTACTCAAACAGGATACCAGACTCTGTTACAAGACAAAGGCAAATGCTTTTCTCCAGAGGACAAACTATGAATGTTTTTCCACATTCCGCTCTCTCTACTTCAGGAAGTTACCCTTTCCTTGTGATTCTTCCCTTCCCTACATTCTTCCTTCACCGATCACATGTTGTCAAGCATGACAACACAATAAGCTCAAATTTTGTTTGCTTTGCCTGAAGTGATGCTTGAAGAATCACTTATCCTGCTTACCTTTTAGCACAGACACTTTTTAACTGTGTGCTATCTAGAATATCTTTGGATATTGCCTGAGAAGCAATTACGCAAATCGTTCACAAATCTGCCTCTACTCATCTTATGTCTGCAAGCTATTAGTATCTGGATGAGAAAAACAATGGCTTAGACTTAATTCAAGCAGGATGGATTGGATAGTAATACTGAAAATATTACTGATTCTGGAACTATAATACTTCGGTATTCAACAGATTGTGCTCTGAAGAGAAATTTGAAATTTGGATGTCCTCTTGAACTCATGCCTTCTTATAGAAATCTATGGCCAGAATGGACTTTATCCAGCTTCTGCAATTTGTATGCCACTAGGAGCATTAAATATGGTCGCTCATGTACCTGTTATCTACTGTATGAATTACTGTAATTTGTTTTACACAAGGCTGCCTTGAAGACCATCCAAAACTTCAGTTATAGAAACATGCAGCAACCCATACATTTATGGGACAATCTCATTATTGTTATGTATCAGCTTTAGTAGAAGCTACTTTCATTACCAGATAATTTCTATGTGCAATTTAAAGAGATGATTGTTTCCTATAAAGTCTTTTACTGCATGAATCAGGCCCCAAGTAGCTATCCCAGAAGATTTTGTGTGCTCAGATTAAGTGAACTGAGAACCTCATTGAGTGTCCCCATCTACCAAGAAATCCAAGAGGAGAATAGAAGATGTCCAATCTCTTCTTAAAAACCTCCAGTATTGGGATACCCACAGCTTCTGGATGAAAGTCATTTTTGATTAATTTTTATGTCAAGAAATTTCTCATTAGTTCTGATTCTCTCCTTGATTAGTTTCCATCCATTGCTTCTTCTTCTGGCTTCAGGTGCTTTGCAGAATAGCTTGACACACCCAGCCCTTGTTACACACAGCAAAGGTGTGACCATTCTATTTACACCTCACTGGCACCAACTGTACTGAGGTTTAATTCTCAATCCAATATTTAATTGAATTTTGGTATTATTATATTTCTTTACATTTATTGCATTGGCTGATTATTGTTGCTCCTTGAGTACCACCTGGAGCTTTTTAAAGCTTGTTGAAAATGTATAAATAAATATTTCTGGATTCACATGGGATTAATAGAAGCATTGAGTCAGATGTTCAGTCTATGCAGGGCAATGTTGTCAAAATGGGCTACTAACAATCTCTGAAATTTCATTCATCAGTTTGATATGAGCTGCAAGAAACTAAGATTGAACCTGAAATCATCTGCATGTACTGAAGATACTTTACTATGGAAGTAGAGGCAACCATCAAATGTTATTATTACAATGTTCTATCTTCAACAATATCGCTGTCTCTCTTCATATTTCTAGGTTTTCTGCTACCTTCCCAATTATTACATTAAATTGTGACAAGCATATATCAAAAGACTCCAGATATTTTCTGCTTTGAAATAACATCTAGGCCAGGGGTGGGTTGCAGGTGGTATGCCCTAGTACGTGTGTACCAGTGCCTGCCCGGAGCAATGGGTACCGTTCCGGTAAGGTGCTCTGGAGGGTCCACCTGCCTGCCTGAGCTCCTTACCTATATTTAAGCTTTTTGGCGCTTCCGTGCATGTGCATGGAGAGCACAGCGCCTGGGCAATGCTCCGTCAAGCAGCTGGAGTGTCACGGAGGCTCAAAGAGGTGTAGCAAGAGGTAAGGACGCATGCGTGCACTGGTTGCAACAGTATCCGGAACCCATCACTGATCTAGGCCCCTGTCAGATGGGTTCATTCCATTGTAGGTATATTCTATTCCCACTATTGAATTCTCTGAAAGGGAAGATAGCTCCAATTCAATTACCAAATCTCTAAGTCTTTCTGCCAGTACAGATAAAGAGCAATCTGTACTATACAGTTGTGCAAAATTACAATTATATACCAGATTGGGCAATCATGCTTTACTTGACATTCTTAATAATTTTTGAGGAGTCTTTGGTGCTCTCTGACCTCGGTTGTATTTTTGAAAATGTTTTATTATCCAAACCAGGTAATATCATCAGTGTTCTTTCTGCTCCAATCAGTGTACACTTGAGTACTTCATGGCAGCACGACAGAACACAAATAAAGTTGCTAGTTTCTGTGCAAGATCTGTTTAATTTGTACATAATTTAATCATGTATTTTATATTTTAAATGTTATGTCACAAAGTATGCCTTAAGTTAATTGTGATGCTTATGACAAACAAGCATCAGTGCTGATAATTATCTAGTTTGGGTAATGAAATATTTGCAAGAAAACAACCAAGTTCAGAGAGTGCCAAAGATCTCTCATTTCAACCTGACCTCAGGTTATTGATAAGATTTTTTCCCCAGAGAAATAAAAGTTCAAAAGCATGTATGGGGCAACATTTTTAAACACATTTTACACATAAACATTTCCAGAGTCCTTAGTAGTAATATTTATATCTCTCATTTGACATCTCTCAGTGCTAATAGAATGTAAAACAATGCAGATGGCATAATTATCAAGAAATTTGTGAAATGCAAGTCTTCTGAGACCTGAGTTTCTTAACTGTATGAAAAAAGAGTTATTTAAATGTGCATGTCAATAAAAAAAAGCCTTAGGCAAAAAGCTAAAAACAGTTCTCTGACTTGAAAGTCACATTGTATGTAGACTCAGACATCAGTAAGATCAGCTTCAGCCAGCATTTTACTCTGTACAGTACCTATGGTAATGAAAATATAATATTTCTATAAGTTGTTCAGCTGCCAGGGTCTGCACGGATAAGCACAGGCTGTCTGCCATTTGGGGTTGCTAGATGGGCAAGAGCTTCAAGATCCATCATGCCTTCAAATATTACTTTGTAATGGAGGCATGGATTATTTATTTTTGTTTGCTTATATTGCAAATTTCTAAACCATCCATTCCCTCAAAGAGACACTCTGAATAGTATACAATAAAACATAAAAATAAAAAGTATATATAAAAATTGAAATGTTAAAGTTAAAATTTGGACTTAAAATTTAAAAAGAATTATCAGAATAATAAACCCTGTTAAAAAAAATGGTTGGCAAAGGCAACGGGAGGGTGATACTTACCAACCCCACAGCTGTGTGCTGCTTTGGGCTCTCCACAGAAAGCCAAAGAAACATGTTTTAGCACCTTTTCAGAAAGTCATGAGCCTGCCTTACTTCCAGAGGAAGAATATTCCATAGGGTGGGGGCAACAGCAGAGAAGGCTCTCATACTAGACCCCCTCCACACACACACACACACAGTTAATGTACAAATCTCATCTCTAAGGTTTTTTAAAAAAAACATTCCCCAAGCACAAGAGCCAAACAAATTAAGACCTTATTTAAGAAAGGTTCTGAATCAAAGTTAATCTCCTTCTCTAGGGAATAATCAAGAGTGGCAACTCTACTGGGAGGAGACAAATTAAGCAAGATGATGTACAAAGCTACCCCATTCCTTTAAACATGTGAGGTTAACACATGTACAAAAGAGGCAGGGCTTGCATTATGGTGCTTTATTTGCCATTTTGCCAAATTTGACACACATGTGCCCCTCTGGTTGCCGATAGCATTGGAACCCTGGAATGGAGGAAGATACAAGATATACAGGGGGTAAAGCAAAAGTACAGGATTTTAGGAAGAATAGATCCTCTAAGAGATTTGTGAACAAATAAATATTTGGATCAATGCAAAATTTAAAAGGTACAATTCTTATTAAAAGAATCAGGATTGTACCTTTTTAATTTTGCATTGATCCAAATGTAGCAAAATATTCATTTGTTCTTGAGGAGATCAACACTGAGTGCTCTTTGGAAGATCAGATCCTGAACATGAAACTCAAATACTTGGCCACCTAATGAGAAGAAATGACTCACTAGAAAAGAGCCTAATGCTGGGGAAGATTGAGGGCCAAAGAAGGGGACAAGAGCAGTAGTGGGTTTCAATTTATTTTACTACTGATTCGCTCATGTGTGCATGTGCACTTGTGCACACACAAAACACTTTTGCACATGCATCGCACCACCGCCACTACCAGTTCACCCGATCCAGGGCGAACTGGCAGAAACTCACCTCTAGACGACAGAGAATGAGGTGGCTGGATAGAGTCACTGAAGCAGTAGGCATGAGCTTAAATGGACTCAAGGGAATGGTAGAGGACAGAAAGGCCTGGAGGAACGTTGCCCATTTGGTCATGATGGGTCTGACATGACTTTGCAACTAACAACAACAGTTGAACTATTGATTAATAAACAGAGTTTTGCTACAGGAACCACAACTTAAATACAGGAAAACATATCAAGTATCTCTTCCAAAATTTGATTTAATTTCTTCCAATACTTTCTTTTCCAATTTGCTTTCTTGTAAAAATAGAGGAGTATTACCATGGGATTAGGGATATTTATGGGATATTTCTATCCAGCCCAGAGGAATACATCGTTAATTATAATTAATATTATTACAATTGCTCTTTTGTGCATGTGCGAGACCGGAAGATGGCGCCCAGGCGTTCTGCTCCAGTTTGACGAGGTGAGCAAACGCTGAAAACAACTGAAAAACTTGAACAATTTTGTGCCCGAAGACGGTCCCGGGGATGTCCGGAATTCAGAGGACCGAGGAGCCCAGACCTTTGCGGGGGTCGCCGCTTTTGGGCGACCCCGGACTGCACAACTTCGGAGGTCTGTGTGCTGCGAGCTGCCTGCGTCATTCGGCAGTGGGGGGGGCGGTGTCGCGTCGATGTTTTTCGGCCTAGGCGATTCCATCCTGTTTACCGAGCCACCTACTTGGGGTCTTGTGGGACTGTTATCACCCCGGAGCGAGAGAGAACCTACTGAACCAGCCCAGACCTCTGCGGGGGTCGCCGTTTCTGGGCGCCCCCGGACTGTACAACTTTGGGGGTTTGTGTGCCGCGAGCTGCCTGCATTATCTGGCGGTGGGAGAGGCGGCACCACATTGGCTGCAACGGTGGTGTTCTTTGGCGTTTTTATCTGGCTTATTGAGCTGCCTCATTGGGGCTCCGTAAGACCACCATTATTCCGGAGGGAGAGGGAACGAACCGGAGCAGTGTGGGGACTGAGCAGATTGGAAGGGCGACTTTTCCCGACGCTGCACCGGCCCCTCCGGATGGCCCCTTCTTCCATCCAGCCTCATTTCCCTCCCAGCATTCCCTCCTTCCTCCTTCGTCCCTGCTCAGTCAGGTGGCCTCCTGGACACATTCTACTTCTTGCCCCCCCTTGTTGTGGTGAGGCTCTTCCTTGTGTTCTCCACTTACCATCTGGCGCCCCTTTACTGTGGCACTTCAATTTCTGGCCACCCCTGGTTGGGGTTTTTGGACATTCAGACCTGCTAGCTCAGTCCCATCTGTCTTCAGACCTGCTGGCTCATCTGTCTTCAGACCTGCTCGTAGAGATGTGCCCAGAAGGATTTCAGGTGCTGCATCAGCCGAGAGCCCAGGGAAGGGGTGGGGGTGTGGCTATCGTTATCCGGGAGTCCCTAGCACCTCGTAGGATCCCTGCTCCGGAGCTTGTCGGGTGTGAGTCCCTGCTGGTAAAGTTTGACCTCAAGGGTCAAGTGGGTTTGCTGTTAACGTACCTGCCTCCCAACAGCATTGCAGCAGCCCTCCCCTCGCTCCTCGAGTCAGTAGCCGAGCTAGCAATTGAGTTCCCCAGGCTTATGGTCTTGGGGGACTTCAATCTGCCTTCGCTCGGTGAACACTCTGATGGGGCGCAGGAGTTCATGGCTTCCATGACGGCCATGGGCTTGACCCAGGTAATCCGGGGCCCAACCCACTCAGCGGGTCACATGCTCGACCTCGTATTTCTCTCGGAGCAGTGGACTTGTGATCTTGGTCTGAGGGGTAATGAGATCATACCCCTGTCGTGGTCAGACCACTGCCTACTGAGGCTCGACTTTCGGTGACCAAACCCCCACTGTAGGGAGGAGGAACCGACCAAGTGGTTCCGCCCCAGGCGACTTATGGAACCTTTGAGGTTCCAGACGGAGCTTGGGGTTATTCCTGATACTCTCGCCCACAGTCCGGTGGAGACTCTGGTTGCTGCCTGGTACTCGGCAGCATCGGAGACCCTTGACCGGATTGCGCCACTACGGCCCCTCCGAGGCGGCGGATCCCGGAGGCCTCCTTGGTTCACCGAGGAGCTCTGGGAGAAGAAGCGCCAGAGGAGACGCCTAGAGCACCTATGGAGGTCCGATAAATCCGAATCGAACCGAGCACTCCTAACAACCAGCACCAAGGAGTACATCAGGGCACTTAGGGCAGCAAAAAGATCTCATATTGCCACCTTGGTTGCGTCCGCTGAGTCCCGCCCAACCGCCCTGTTTAGGATAACCCGCTCCCTCCTAAATAGGAGGGATACGGGGGAACCCTTGCAGGGTAGAGCTGAGGATTATGCCCAATTCTTAGCGGACAAAATTGCTCGGTTTCGGTCGGATTTGGACTCCATCCCTGCAGTTCCAGCCGAGGCACAAGAGGATGAACTTGTAGACCACCTCTGGGTTGAGTTTCAGGATGTTGCCCCTGGGGATGTGGACAAGGCCATGAGAGCTGTGAGTGCCTCCACCTGTGTACTGGACCCGTGTCCCTCATGGCTGGTTGCCAACAGCAGTGAGGTGACACGAGGCTGGATCCAGGCGGTTGTTACCGCCTCTCTTCGGGAGGGGCACTTCCCCGCCGCACTTAAAGCAGCGGTGGTGAGACCCCTCCTGAAGAAGCCATCTTTGGATCCAGCTGTCCTCAACAATTACCGTCCAGTCTCCAACCTCCCCTTTGTGGGGAAGGTTGTCGAGAAGGTGGTGGCCTTCCAGCTTCAACGGTCCTTGGAGGAAGCCAGCTATCTCGACCCCTTCCAGTCAGGCTTCAGACCCGGTTACAGCACAGAAACCGCTTTGGTCGCATTGACCGATGATCTCTGGAGAGCCAGAGATGGAGGCCATGCCTCCATCCTGGTTCTCCTTGACCTCTCGGCGGCTTTCGATACCATTGACCATGGTATCCTTCTGCGACGACTGCGGGAGGTGGGGGTGGGAGGCACTGTTTTACAGTGGTTCTCCTCCTACCTCTCGGACAGGTCGCAGTCGGTGTTAGTGGGGGGGCAGAGATCGACCCCTAGGCCCCTAATATATGGGGTGCCGCAGGGTTCGGTCTTATCCCCCCTACTATTTAACATCTACATGAAACCGCTGGGTGAGATCATTCGGAGGCACGGGATAAGATACCATCAATACACGGACGATACTCAGTTGTATCTGTCCGCCCCGTGCCAACTCAATGAAGCGGTGGACGTGATGAACCGGGGTCTTGAGGCCGTTAGGGACTGGGTGAGGGCTAACAAACTTGTACTCAACCCGGAGAAGACCGAGTGGCTGTTGTGTTTCCCTCCCAATAATTCGATCAGTATTCCATCGCTCAGGCTGGGGGGTCAAATTTTATACCCCTCAGAGAGGGTTCGCAACTTGGGAGTCCTCCTGGATCCACAGCTGACTTTCGACCACCATCTGACGGCTGTGACCAGGGGGGCATTTGCCCAGGTTCGCCTGGTACGCCAGTTGAGACCCTACCTGAACCGGGAGGCCCTCACAACAGTCACTCGGGCCCTTGTGACCTCTAGGCTGGAATACTGCAATGTGCTCTACATGGGGCTGCCCTTGAAGAGCATCCGGCGACTTCAGCTAGTCCAGAATGCGGCCGCGCGAGTGATTGTGGGTGCACCTCGGTTCGCCCACATAACACCTATCCTCCGCGAGCTGCGCTGGCTACCTGTTGATCTCCGGGTGTGCTTCAAGGTGCTACTTGTCACTCATAAAGCCCTTCATGGTAGTGGATCTGCGTACTTGAGAGACCGCCTCCTGCCAATTACCTCCTTGCGACCAATTAGATCGCATAGATTAGGCCTCCTCCGAGTTCCATCTGCCAGTCAGTGTCGACTGGCAACCACATGGAGGAGAGCCTTTTCAGTAGTAGCTCCGACCCTTTGGAACGATCTCCCCGTGGAGATTCGTACCCTCACCACCGTCCAGACCTTCCGCACAGCCCTTAAGACCTGGCTAGCCCGTCAGGCCTGGGGATAAAGATAATCTGTCCCCACCCGAATGATGAATGAATGTTGTGTACTATTTTACTCTTATGTATTGTTTTGCGTTTATCGTCTTGTACCCTCCCTTCTCTATTTTATGTAAGCCGCCCTGAGTCCCCTCAGGGAAAAGGGCGGCCTATAAATATTAATAAAATACTAAAAAATACTAAATACTTACATCACGTCAGTCACTAGCAGTTTTCTTATAATTCTGAGATGTGGGGAGTTGAATCGCAAACATCCCAGCTACAGTATCTGCAGAATAGGCAATTATGGAAAGCCACAATTTATGTAAATATGAAAGACAAAATATTAATTTATTTTGTATGTACAATATAAAATATTGCAGTTGTATTAAAAATAATCCAGGGACATTCTTTAAGCAAACACCATTCAATTTAAGATAATAGTTTTACACTTATTCTCACTTTCTCTTGTGTTTCTAAAGCCAGCATACTGCAAATTAAGCACTTAATCATTATGCAAGAGAAATTGTAAAAACTCTGCCAAGATTTGGGTGCTGTTCTGAATTGCAAAATTATGCACTCTCTCCAGGCATAATTTTTTCTAGTATTTCAGGTCAAGCTTTGACTGAGAAAGAATATGTGATTGAAGATGGGACACTTCCCCAATCACTTTTCAGAGATGTTCCTGTTCGAATTATACTTAATGATTAGGTCATGCATTCATTCATTGTCCTTCTTCTCTGCTCTCCATTTTATAAAAGGCAATTGACTGAAGAATTTTCCTGAGACCTTTACGATTTAAAAGTCTTAGCTTTTGCTATGAAGTTTACACTTTCCCGTTTTGCTTCACATTGCTTCTTTCACTCACATCAGCCATATTTCCATCTTGCTACGTCTCCATTACTTCATTCTATTTCCCATGTTTTCAGTTTTTGTAATTTTTTGAATTTTTCTATTGTTTTCCCAACTGGATAATTTTTAACTCTGAAAAGAAGATAACAAATTTTTACGAATACATAAAGAAATCAAGTCTCTTTCCATATCCTTCCTAGAAGTGTTCCAATATTTGAGGGGCTGCCACAGAGAGGAGAGGGTCAAGCTATTCTCCAAAGCACCTGAAGGCCATTCAAGGAATAATGGATGGAGACTAAACAAGGAGAGATTCAACCTGCAAATAAGGAGAGATTTTCTGACAGTGAGAACAATCAACCAATGGAACAGTTTGCCTTCCGAAGTTGTGGGAGCTTCATCACTGGAGGCTTTCAATAAGAGACTAGACTGTCATCTGTCAGAAATAGTGCAGGGTCTGCTTGGGCAGGGGGTTGGACTAGATGACCTAAAAGGTCCCTTCCAACTCTGTTAATCTGCAATCCTTCCTTCCTTCTTTCCTTTCTATTTCTCATTCTTTCTCTTTCATCTCTCACTTTTTCTTCTACGCTTTTTCCGCTTGTGCAGGCCAGTCAAATGACTCAGATTTGGGCTACATAGTTGTTCTTGTCACTAATGGATAGTGGTCAATCCGAGAAACATGCAGCATCACTCCAATCCCCACTATGGCTGAAAATGAGGGGGATGGCAAAGGAGTTGCTGTGAGACAGATGTTATCTAAGTTTTTAGGTAGAGGAATTCATTTTTTTTTCTAAGCTGAACATGATAACACACATAATCTCTGAATCTCATCTTGGAACCCTATGTCCAAAAGCACTGAGTGCAGGCAAAAGTAAAATTTGATACCATTCCATTTGTATTTCTTTCAATGTAGGATCTGCTAAATTAAAGACATGATTCAATAACGATTATGTTACCAACATTAAATTCAATGTTCAGCAACATAATCACTATTGAATTATGTTTTAATTTAGCAGATCCTGCACTGATCTAGAAGTTAACTTGATTGACTTTTGGATTCTTTAAACTTTAAGAATCTACTATTCCATTAATGTCCTCCCTATGTCAAGATTTTTGTGAAGTCCATCCACCTGCAGTCTAGGGTTGTAGGCCTCAGGATGAAGACAATCTTCTTTAAAATTTATACTGTATTATTAATCCTGGAATGATTCTCAAACAACAAACAGTATAATCCTACAGAACTGAATCAGGAGACGATGGGTTACTATGCATCCTTCTCTTTATGCTATACCTTTTTGTTCAGAATGAATGAACAGTTACTGATTCTTTTCATAGGTATTATTTATACTTACAATGCTGAATTTAACTGCCACCTAATTCTTAATTGTTGTGCAGGAATAGTTATGATGTTCTCCATTGTCCAACCTCCAAAAGCATTAAGCTAGAAGAATACATTTGAAAAAGGAATAATCAGATAGTGTAAAATGAACCTGACTGGTTATTTTACTGTTCAATAACCACAAAGTCAATTAGTAGATTGTAATTTTTTTCCTGTCAACTGATAATATCTATTGAAGTCTGGAGCATTCTTGGCAAAGTTGAAACAAAGGGAGAAACCATGGCACAATCCCTCTATTTGGCATATTCATCTAGGATTTATAAATGCAGTAATGCAAGTAATTTTCTTTGAATCTTGCAGAAAACTCTCTGAAAAGTGTTTCTGTTAGTTGCGAGCAAGAAGCTGTCAAAATAAAACTGGCCGGTCACTGAAGGGAAAGGTAGATATAGAAATGCAGCAATAAGAAGCACATTAGTCTTAATTACTTTTACAAATATCTAAGAACCAAAGTGTTTTTCAAAGTCCCAAAACAATAACAAAATGGCCTTTCCAGAGCCTGTGCATTTGTTATTCACATTAAATACAAATTCAATTATGAAATCATTCAAAAAAGAAACAGAACAAAAGTGTCTCAGGGTATCCATTGGCTGTGAAATTATTTCAGTACTTTTCCTGATCAAATGCAAAAATAAACAGCTTGATAATTTAATTCACTATTGTGTTGAACCATAGGTTCCTGGACCCGTCAACCATAAATTGATTGCTAGAGTTCATTGTCACATTTTCCTGCTTTCTTCTTTGTAGATCCTGTTAAGAGAGAATCCTTAGATCAGCCATGGACTTTATTAATACAAGTAACTCATAAAAAAGCTATGAAAAGAAGAGGTTATACTCAATCTTCTCTACTCACGACCACTCATATACGTAGGTGAAAACAAAAAAGCAAGTGAGTAAATAGAATATGACTTGCTATATCAATATGACCACATAATGAGAAAACACATCAATCCTCCACCAACCAACCTATCTTGGTGCACAGTTTGGGAAAGTAAATGCACAGCAATAAGGCGTAAATTGTTATTTAGTGTCTGAAGATTGTACTTGATTCCTTCTTACATACGCAGTACAAGACTATTAAGGTAACACTTAACACAGTTTAACTTATCTTTACTATTTCCTTTAGTAATAACAAATCTTAACATTGGAGCACAAAAATTGTACATTACTCACTGACCCAGCTACCCAGACTAAAATCTCTGAATGGATAAGAGGATGAGGGTGGTACATGCAAAAAACTATCAGAGATCTTTATGCACTTAGTACAAAATTTTGGAAAAGTCTGAAAAGTATATCCAGCTAAACAAAGAATGTTCTTTGCAGTTGATAATACTAATAAGGTTTCTCCAATCTCTTGAAGGGCACTATACAAATGGTGATTGTTGTTGACTTTATTTATTTAAAACACTTATATGGCAGCCCATCTCAAACAAGGTAAGTTTGATTTTGTAGACCAGACTAAGTGGTTTACAAAAAAGAAAAACCAACAAAAATAACCCACTGAATATAAAATTGCAATACATCTACCAGCAAATAATACAGATGGTCCTTGCTCAGATCACAGTTTGGACTGACAATGCAGTTGTTAAGTGAAACAGTAAGTAAACAAAACCTGAGCTGTGCTTATGATTTTACTTCAGCTTTTCTTTGCTTTATAAACCTGCAAAGATCATAAATATGAGGATTGCTCGCAAATTTACTCTTTCATCACCCTTGTAATTGTGAGTGATCACTGTATGAAAAGGTTGCTAAATGAGGACTATCTATAGTAAAATAAGCATAGCTACATCCATACTTCCATGTACATTCAAGCAAGTACATGTGTGGTGCTTTTTTTTCCTTAAACTGAATTATGCATGAGGTTGAAAACAGGATTATTTGTGCCTTCCCTGATATAAATCTCCTTCCATTGCAGGTAAATGATGCATAAAATTAAGGAGTCTCTTTAGAGCCCTGAATTTATCCGAAAGAGAAAGACAGAATATGTCGTTCAAGAAAGAATAGGCATAGCTATCGTCTTTCATCTGATAGTTTTTATGTTCAAGCATTGTTGTTGTTGTTTTTTAACTACAGATGGGGAAAAAGGTTCTCCGTAGCGGCTTAGTAATGGGGATTTTAAGCATTAAAAAGAAACCTGATTCTTTTACTGGCTTCCTCCTTTTTATAGCCTTCTGAGTTTAATTTTGATTTTAGGAAACTTTTGAAGAAGAAGAAAAAAGAATTTTGTGTGAGGTAAAGTTTGAGCCAAACTGAGGATAAATTCAATTTCAGTCTGTCAAGGTTTGAAACAATCTCTGTACTAAAGATGCTGAAGGTAGATTCTGTTCCTCAAAGCAGTGAAAGTAATAAATCAATGAAGGGCTGAGAAGTGGACCTAGATGAATCAGGAAGAATTCAAAGTGTTCCAATAAAAATATAAGAAACCTATCTGTCAAGAATTGAAAAGTTTTGGCATATCTAGCCTGGGGGGGGGGGGATTGAGCAAAGACCTCCCAAAGACCAAGAATGAAAAAGAGAAAAACTAGTTATAGTTACTCTACATTTGGCATAGTCCAGCTGAAGCATTTCAGGCATATTTCTGCTTTGTCAGTGAGGAAAGTGAAGTATTACTAAAATGGTGGTTCTTGCATTTGCAAACAGTCTTGCTGGAGCACTGTGAAGATAGCTGTACTTTAGCTAATCCCACTTTTCCCCGTCAGGCAAAATAGTCAAACAAGTGATGGTCTTATGGCTTCTTGGAGAATAATCTAGATGCGCATTACAGAAGCCACTGTAAGCTTTGTTGAAGATTCCTCTAATTCAGTGTTATCTCAGCAACTTTAAGGTGTATCTACTTCAACTCCAGGAATTTCCCACCCAGCATGAGAACACTGTTCAGACATTGTTCTAATTCAGTTGTCAGGCTTCCAAATAGTATCCAAAATTAAATCAGAGTCTGAAGCAAAGCATTCCTCAAAGTTCCAATTTATTAAGAGAGCCATGTTGACACATCTGGGAAAACCCGAATTTGAAAGCTTCCTGGTTTTCCCCACCCAGTTAGAAGTTCAAGATCTTGCCCCCACACCCAAAGTCCATCACATGGTCCAATATTCCACGGCCATGCTGGCAGTTCCACCCATCCAGTTCCAGTCAGGTGCAAAGGTGCAAAGACAAAGGATGACCTTGGCTTTCTAGAAAGAATTTTGTTATGGCTACATATCATCTAACTCTGTACAATTCCCCCTCCCATTTTCCCACAATAGAAAATGCATAGTAGAATAACAGAAAGTGTGGCAGGCCAAAGATCCAAAGGAAAAGATGGCTGCAGGCCTGACATCAGCTAACACTGAGCCATCCCTATATTTATTGGGACCCACTGAGAAATCATCCTTTGAGAACACAAGCTTTATTCATTCTTTTAGAAAGATATATAAATTATGTTTTCAGGTCACTATTCAGAGACCCCAGCATCTTCTACTGTTAGGTTTGCTGGCTGAAGATGATGAAAGATGAAGACTGACCACAATTGGATGTCTATAGAAATTCTCTATCATTCAGGTCATTATTGTCCCAAAGGTGCTTGCTTCCAAAAGGCAACAGAACTTTCTTGGCTTTAAAAACACTTCGCTTCTGATCCAAGAACTAAAGACGCTTCCTGGATGAGAAGTAAAACATTTTCAAAGGAAAAAAACAGGAAAGTCTAGTTGCCGTTTGGAAAAAGTAGCTTTGGGATAACCACAATTGGAGGGTCACAATTTCCTTTTGCTTTCAAAGAAAAGAAAATGCAGAGTCTAGTTCTGGAATTGGAAGGGAGAAGATGTAATGAGTAGTGAAACTTATTTTCTTTGGGAAGAAGCACGGGTATTGTGATTCTGTCATCACAAGTGATCATTGTGATAAATAAAAGGAATAATTTAAATGTCAATGCTTGGCCTTATAAATGGGCAGCTGTAAAGTATTATTTATCATTGAAATTAAGGTTGTAGCCATCTTTATTTTGATAAATACTTTCAGGAAGTGGAAATCTATTGCATTTAACACAAAGCAAATTAAAATGCTGACATTTTTACAGTGTGCTAATTAATGAGAAGCTTCTCCAGAATTCTCATGCAAATACTGTACATATTGTGCTACTGCAAGATTAATATCAGAGAATTTCATTGTGATTAGATTGTTATGCTCAGCATTAAATAAATTAGCAATAATGAGACACATTTTCATGAATAGTCTGCTTAAATGTAACTATCATTGGACTGATGCAAAAAATGAAAGAAACTAATTTTAGATAGATAGATAGATAGATAGATAGATAGATAGATAGATAGATAGATAGATGATAGAAGAATGAAACAAAGAAGTCAGATGATAAAGAGATGACAGATGACAGATGATAGATGACAGAAAGATAGATAGATAGATAGATAGATAGATAGATAGATAGATAGATAGATAGAGAAAGAGAGAGAGAGAGAGAGAGAGAGAGAGAGATGATAGATAGATGAGAGACACAGAGAGAGAGGCCTGTGAGTTTTTCAAAGCCCCAGTGAGTTCTCCGATGAATTAGGCAAGAAACTAAATAAAATTATCTACAATCTGGCATGCAATGTCCTAAAATACAAACCAAGGGAGGCAAGCATTAACCAAAACTGGTTTTCTTTAGGTTACATTTTAAAAAGATTTTTCAATAGGAAGGGGAAGATGATGAAAATTTGATTTAATTTATTTTTATGCCAATTAGGAATGCATTTTATGTCTGAGGGGAAGGGGGAACGGCAAAGAGAGAAGAGGAAAGGGAAAATGGGGAATGGAATGGAGAGGGGAGGGAAGGGAAGGGAAGGGAAGGAAAGGAAAGGAAAGGAAAGGAAAGGAAAGGAAAGGAAAGGAAAGGAAAGGAAAGGAAAGGAAAGATAAAGGCTTATGGAAATTATGGAAAATACTGTGACTAATAAATTGGATGCAGAAAGAGCTCCTTCCATTCATGGATGGAGCAGGTCACTGTGTAGGTTTTTTTACTAAAACAAGGGATGAAGTAGAAGTTTTAAGTAAGCATTCTGTATTTTGATCATCCAACAGCTCCTTAATCTGAGAATTTGTGCATTTCTTAATAACTGTCTCTTTATGAATGTAAATATTTTTCAGCCATTGTCAGCCAGTGAAGCATGGCAGTTAAATATTGGATTAGGACTAATGAAATCTACATTCTAATTTTTTGACAACCATGGAAACTCTCTGGTTTACTTATGGCCGAACACATAGTCATAGCTCAACAGAGTAAGTCTGTTTCAATGGGGGATATTACTCTAACAGATAATCCTAACTATAATTTTTAAAAACAACCATGTTAAGATGTCTTTTTGTGTCTTACTTAATGTAATCGTGCATTATTCCCTTACAGATTGAATTCTTGAGTAAAAGGAATTTCATACACATAATAATGAGAGAATGTGGAGAAGAAAAGAAGGAAAAATGACAGTTGATGAAATAATGATTACTTTGGGGAAATGAATCTTCAGTTCTCATGATCTCCATCTCTATGTATTTTGGAATACTTATATCATTCAAAGCACTTTGAATCATTTTTTTTTTCAAATCTCTCTGAAGTTATTCTTTGGTATAATAATGTGATTACAAATATTATATCACAAAGACGAGGGCTTTGCATAGAGTTTGTATGCCTTCTCTATTACCAGGCCTATAATTTGGTTGGGTTAGGAAATATGTGCATCATAAACTTTTATTATGAAAGCTTACAATAATACCATGGCTATATATATTATTGGCTTACTTACCTCTGAGCAAGTATAGGAAAAATATACAACAATGGAAGCTTGGGAGAACATTTGTGGCTACAGGAGGACAGACTTCATTATCAATGAACTCTTTGAAGCT
Source organism: Thamnophis elegans (assembly GCF_009769535.1). NCBI lineage: Eukaryota > Metazoa > Chordata > Lepidosauria > Squamata > Natricidae > Thamnophis > Thamnophis elegans. The sequence goes on along the minus strand of NC_045544.1, from coordinate 73,132,237 downwards.
CCATAGTTTAATTTGTATTTCAAAGTAGTATTCACATATCTGAGAAAGAGTGTAGATTTTTCTGAACTAAATGGACAGATGGCTTGATGGATAGGAAGGAAGCAAGAAGAAGCTATATCAGTGGAAGGATGAATGTAATACTGTACATCCTTCCCTTTACCTAGAAAGAGTGTCAACCTGTAAAGTCTGCCCTATCCCTAAGAACTTTCTCTGTGCTTTTAGAGACCTAAAAAACAGGTTTGTAAAATCCTAGCTTGGGCATCCTTGAAGGAAAGAAGCATTCCTTTGACTCCTACATGTAAAAGTTGATGAGAATGGCAAGGAAAGTAGAAGAGGGCTATCATTTCTTTTTCCTCTTCCTCATAAATAGAGCTTGTTTACAACCAGAACATTAAGCTCAGTCTAGATCAAGGATCAACAAACAATCCATGTAAGTTAAATGTACATTTCAACCTCAGAAAGGTTTCCCACACTTGAGGAAATAGAAAATAAGGTAGAGGAAAAAATATTCGCTTCCTTGTTGCAATATTTTTTTTTTCTGTATTCCCTCTTTGCAAATGTTTTCTCCCTTTGTTCTTTTTCTTCCCCTACACATTATCATTCAATGGGATTTTGCTGAAATTTAGCAGACATCTAAGCTCCGGGAGCTTAGTAATTCTACTAGCTGGAATTCAGGAGTCAGCAGAAACTATTCTGAGCAAAAAGTTAACCAATTTTCATTCAAAGAAGCCCAAAATGAATGATTCAGCAGATTTCTGCTAGTCCTGTTCCACAGTTTCAGCCCTTTTAGTCACACATGCCAGATACTCACTTAAACTCCTACTAAGCTTCTCCCATGCAGCAAGATCTTTTACATGCACCATTGATACGAGACACAACATGTCTTCAGTTGCTTTCATCTATATTTAAAGTACATTGGGGTTTATCAAAACACATTTTATGCTATGATGGTGATGATTTGAGCCATGAAAAATATACTTTTAATGCTGTCATTTTCAATTCAGCATCAGAGAATGAACATTTGTCACTAATATCTTTTTGTCCTTGCATTAAGATGCTTAGTACCTTCAGCATTTGTTGATACACAGCAGCATGGCAGAGAGATTTATTTACTCTATAATAAATTTCATACTCCAATTTTATGTTATCATAAATGAGGATACCAGTTAATATTATAACATAAGTGAATGATTAAGCTGTTGGCATTTCTTTCCTTTTCTTTTTTTCTTTTAGTTCCAATGGGTCATGTTAAATATTTAATATTTTATAGAGGTTAATGCTATTTTACTTGAACAATTCAGCATCAAAAGTTACAGAATAGGTAGGACCATAAACAATTTGTGTTCCTTGTATCATAGTTATGGATGCTGATCCAGACAGCTCCATCCCATCAGTGTTTTGTTCATGTATCTGATTGTTATTACCATCTACCTGAATCTCATAGACATAAACATTCACTTCCATATATGCAAATAATCTGCATGGAAATGTCAGCATCTTGGACATTGAAGAAATTAATTTAAGAATGTTGGCAAAGCATAAGAAAGAAACATACATGCTTTTCTTTTGAACTGATCTCTATAAACTAAATTCTATTTCTAGAATTTTGATTTCTAATAACTGCAACAGAGCAAGCAAAAAGAGAGATAAGGAATTATAAAGAGTGAAGAAGGCAATAGTAATTTGTGCTTAGGCACATCTGTAAAAATTGAAATTTCACTGGTAAAGCTGAATAAGAATAGAAAATGTGAAAGAAATAAATGTGTAGTAGTAACCCATGGTTTCCTTAATAGCTCTTTGACTCATATACCGTTTCACAGTGCTTTACAGCACCTCTCTAAACAGTTTGCAGAGTCAGCATATTGCCCCCAACAATCTGGGTCCTCATTTTATCGATCTTGGAAGGATGGAATGCTGAATCAACCTTGAGCCAGTGAGAATCAAACTGCTGAATGACAGGCAGTAGAAGTAGCCTGCAATACTGCATTCTAACCACTGCGCTATTGTGTTCATAATAAGTAATTTAAAATTAAGTAAAGCACCATAGGGTTTAATACTATCTATTTTTTTAAAAAACCTGCAAAGTCCCAGAAGATATAGATATCTACAGTACATCAGATAAGGTGAGAAGAGAAACCATGTCCTAAAGTATTGGACATCCCAGGAATAAGCTCTCATGGAAGCGTAAAGCCTGCTTTTTGCTCTTTTTTTCTATTGACTGGACATATAAGCTACTAAGCTGAAGACAAGTATTTTTAATAATCAAGTCACCCTCATTAAAAATTCACACCTCTACATACAAATGACTTTTCAGGGGGCCTCCATAGGAAGCAAGTACTGTATCATGGCCAGCTCATGACATTATTGTGCAAATAATGCAGTTTTGATACTTGCATTATTTTCCATCACATAATGATGCAGCTATATAATAGAAGCTTATAAAATAGGTTCACTGGTTGTGCTAATTTCCAATAAATATTATTATTGAGGGGGGGATGTTATTTTCTAAAACATGGATATCTTTCATATTTTGTCTGAGTCTGAAATTCAATCAGCGTTCATCACAAATTAAAAATACAATTCAATTTGCCTCTCTCATATGCATAATAGTGCCCCATGAAATCCCATATTTTGAGAACAAATTCTTGTTACTTAACCAATTCAAAATGCATGCATGTCATTGTTCAACATTTAAATGACAAATGCAATTGTATTTTATTTCAGCTTCTGGTTCTCACAGATGATAACTTTCCCTAAAGTATTAGAATATTTAAATTATTTCAAACACCTCTTTAATCTCCTTTCTATCATATCATATCTTATGAATATCCCTTAGTAATTTAAGTTTAAAAACATATTTTCTGCTCACCATAAAAATATTACAGAGATATTTCATACCACTGGTAAGGATTCAGACTTAGAGTTTTTCTTTCTTCTATAAATAAAAGCACATTTCATTCCAGTAAGCTTGGGATTTAATTGGAGTACACAATGGAGGGCATTGTGTAAGGGAGAGGACAGCAATAAAATCACTCTGCTTTCAATACTTTTTTCAAATCGCTGAAATTAAACCAAAGTTCTCTTTTTTCTACTTGATTATATATTTGGAGGAAGTGCTATTACTATTTCAATAAGATTGTCACTTAATAACCATAATTCGACTATATTTAGAAAGGAAATGTGTTTTAGAATAAGGGGAAGCAAATTACTTTGTTCCTTGAATTGATGTTTAATGAGTTACTGTACATTAATTCACCTTGGTTAACCTGAATGTTTTTTCCTTGAGGATTACTATTATCTTCATTCAACCCATAAAGAATTCAGAAACTCCATGATCTGAAATAGGTTCTGGAAGGATTTGGCACAATGCTAGAAGTGTAGGTGAATTTCACTAAGTAACATCTGTTCAAGATGGAACTTTGGTAGTCAGAATTTCAATGATTTTTCTGATCATAAAAACTTAGCATGACAGAAAACTGAAACAGCAAGTAGAGAATGTTTTAATGGTAGCATCATAATTGTGGAGAATTCTTCCTAATGACTGTACAATAGAGTCCCTATGGAGACAAATATCCAAAAAGTCAAAATGGCCATTGCAAATGTGTAATCAAAACCACAAATCTATATGAAGGCTGAGATTGCAATTACATGGTAATTTTGTTTATCCCCCTTTCTCCAGAACTGCTCAGCATTGCACAGTGAGTCTGTACCATACCACTAGATGGTATCTGATGAGGGGAAAACACACACACACACACACACACAGAGAGAGAGAGAGAGAGAGAGAGAGAGAGAGAGAGAGAGAGAGAGAAGGTGGAGAGAGAGAAAGAGAGATGAAATTTCACCGTTAATCAAATCTCATAAGGTCCATCACTGTGATTTCATACAATGTTGGATATTTCTAATTTTAAAATATAAACTCATTTGATTTTTCATTTGATACACAGTTTGAAAGAAGGGTCAAAGGGGCCGTCTATGTCAAAATTGAACAGCCCTCTCTCAACAGAGGGGGGTTATGACATCATCAGTGATGGGTTCTGGATTCTGTTGCAACCATATTGGTTGCAAAAGGGCCCAGCGTCCTCCACATGAACACACACAGTGCACGCGCGCATGAGTCTTACCCTCCAGCAATGCCTCCATGAGCTTTCGTGAGGCTCCAGCTGCTCGGTGGGGCATTGCACAGGTGCTGTACACGCCGTGCGCATGTGTGGATGCACCAAAGACTTTAAAGACAGGTAAGGATGAAGGGCTGGCACGTGGGCCCTCCAGATCACCGTACCAGAACGGTATTCAGTGCTCCGGGCAGACACTGGTACACCCGTACCGGGCCATACCGCCTGCAACTAATCACTGGACATCATCTATCTCCAGTCTATAACACAGTTCTTTCAGCAGTTCCAAGAAGGCTCCACACCTATTTGTGATCTTGAGGACACAGATAAACCTCTAAGTTTTACAACTCTGTAAAAGAATGCAAATAGCCAGCTGTCTGCAAGGAATATAAATCCAACCATTCCACACCATCCAGTCAGAACTAAAGGAGCTTCTTGGATAAGAAGCGAAACATCTTCAAAGAAAAACAAGAAAATCCAGTTGAGATACCATCAGTTTGCTATCTAATAAATAGATTTCTTGCAAGTGGCCTGTGCGCTAAGAATCTTCCCTTGATATATTCTCTAAATTTAAAAATGCCAATGACCCAAAACTTCAAGACATCAAAAAGAGCTAGTGTCTCATCAAAGATTGTTTATTATTATTGTTGTTGTTGTTATTATTATATATTTTATTCATCATACATGAAACTCAGCCAACTGAACATTCAAAAATGCATTACAAATGCCAGTGACTGGTGCTAATGGCTGATATGGTTTGCTGCCAGCATTTTAGGTATTAACCAAGTACCTTCTTAAAATATAAGATGTTCCGAGTAGCGCAGTTTTTTGCAGTTCTGCTGGTGTTATTGCAGGAAGCTGCAATTTTTTGATGTATCTTGTAAAGTTCTTGGACATGGTGCCAAGTGCCCCAATGACAATGGATATCACTGTTACATGTTTCATCCATAGCAATGTAGTTTCAAAGGCCACGTCGCAATATTTCATTATTTTTTCCAGTTCTTTTTCTTCGACTCTGGCATCTCTGGGAACAGCAGTATCAATAAACTGTAGACTTCGGCCCTCTACATCCGTGCCTGTCAGTCTGAATTCTGAAGTTCCATAAGATCTTGACTTTCTCATTCTTTAAAACCTTCTCAACCTGATAGTCCCAGTGGTTTTTGCTGTACTCAAATCCAAACTTTTGGCACAATTTCCAGTGAATGATCTTAGCAACACTGTCTTGACATTGTAGGTAGTCAGTTTGTGAATTTTTGCTGCACCCACTGATCAAGTAGTCAACTGTCTCATCGTTCTCATTACAGAGGCGACATTTGCAGTTGGTGGTAACATGTTGAATTTTTGCCTTCATGCAGTTTGTGGCTAAGGCTTGTTCTTGAGCTGCCAAAATAAAGCCTTCTGTTTCTTTTTTCAGTACTCCTGATCTTAACCAGTTCCAAGTTAGTTTTTGGTCAGCTTTGCCTTCAATACTTTTCAAGTATTGGCCATGCATAGCTTTGCTTTTCCGATATTCAGCTCACTTCTCAATTACTTCTTTCTTATATTCAGCTTTTGACTTTGTTGTCTTCAAAAGGTCTCCTTTATTTACTTCCTTAATCATTGGTTCTTCACTTTTCTGGATGTAATCATTCAAGCTATGTCTTTCTTCTTACACAGTCTGCCTTACTTGTAGGAGTCCTCGACGACCCTCTGCTCTTGGTAGATATAATAGGTCAATATCACTTTTAGGATGCAAAGCATGATTCATTGTCATAAGCTTCCTGTCCCAATTATCCAACTCCATCTGGGTCTAGTCAATTATTCCTGCAGAGTATCGAATCACAGGTATAGCCCAGGTATTTATGGCTTTTATGATGTTTCCTCCATTCAATTTGGACTTTAATATCTTTGTCTGATTTGTAACGTTAACTTAATATGTATTTATCGTGTTCATTTTTATACTGCTTATCTCAAGATCCTCAATGATTTATAATAAAAGGACAATAAAAACATAACAAATAATGTCCGGCTGTAATAATCTTCCATATAATCATGATCTAAAGACAACCTCCACTCAAAACATAAACAAGCCAATACTGCCATTCACATTCAAAAGCCCACCTAAATAATATTATTTCATTGGACTTGCAAAACGGGGTCTAGGCCAACAGCAAAGCAGAACCTAGTTCAAGGTCCCAGACTAATTATTTTTGTAGCAAAGCTACAATAGATGCCATAAATTCTCTTTTAAAGGAATGTCATTTATACAAACATATATGCTTATATACAATTGCTACATATTTATAGGATCAAAGTAAGAATTTCAGTCTCAAGATAAGGGCCTGATCAGCTGGCTAATACTTGAGAAATTCAAATCAAATGAATATTACCCTTTTGACATATTGACTTCTTATATCTGACAACTTGAGGCTAATAATGTTGCTTTTGAGGGTCAAATGACATTTGTCAGTTTGTTCTGTTCTTTAGTTTTTGAAGCTGAAAGCTTTAGAGTCTCAGTATTAAAACACCTGAAGAGGTTGCCATTGACAACAGCATTTTCCCAGTCAGTACCAACAGTGATAATAAGGTACCATGACTGTGATATTAACAATACTTTCCACAAAAGATAATGTCAGAAGTTTCAAACCTCACAATATGCTTAAGTACTATATTATTCATAATTCTCAGTGTAATCTATCTGGTATTTTTATTCACCCAGATTTCCATGCTGACAAAAGCCATATCCTATATCAATATTTTTCCAAGGCTTGTTAGAGTATTAAGTTTAGCTACCCTGCTCATAGGCCTCTGCATAGGTGGCAAGTTATGACATCACAAGACCAATGCACATCTGTATCCAATATTGGGAAGCAACCATAAAAGGTCAATGGTAAATCCAACACGGTTCCATGTGTTTTCATCAACATTGGTTGTATTTGATTCCCAGCCAACGTTCCTCAATAACTTGGAATTAGACATTTGGTCTCAAACTCCAGAGGCTTCTATTTTGATTTTACTTGAAAGTTGAGTTTTAATTTTCAGGCATTTCTTTCTTCACTTGCTGTTACTGGCATTTCCCATTCAGTCCCATTATTTGCTCAGAGCCTACAAGCTAGGAGTGAAATTCAGCCGGTTCTGACAGGTTCTGGAGAACCGGTAGCGGAAATTTTGAGTAGTTCGGAGAGCCGAGGTGGCGCAGTGGTTAAATGCAGCACTGCAGGCTACTTCAGCTGTTCAAATCTCACCGGCTCAGGGTTGACTCAGCCTTCCATCCTTCCGAGGTGGACCAGATTGTTGCTGGGGGCAATATGCTGACTCTGTAAACCGCTTAGAGAGGGCTGAAAGCCCTATGAAGCAGTATATAAGTTTAACTGCTATTGCTATTGCTAATTGGCAAATACCACTTCTGGATGGACCCAGAGTGGGGTGGGAATGGGGATTTTGCAGTATCCTTCCCCTGCCACACCCACCATGCCATGCCCACAGAACCTGTAGTAAAAAAAATTGCATTTCACCACTGCTACAAGTGGTTGTCATTAGTAATCTTCCCAAGATAAAAAAGGAAGAGCTAAAATAATTAAAGAGTTTAAATTTAGGGCTGCTCACCAATTGCTGTCTTTGTTCCCCAAACTGCATGTAAAATACTAAACCACAGATCATTCTAACCACTTTTACAGAAGTCATAATGGGTGGATTCGTTGAATGCTAAGTCATAAGCTGTTTAATTAAAATTAAATAAATTATATGGCAGTTTCATATGATGTGTCACAATGGTTTCTTTGACTATAGAATATGTAAGATCAAACTTGCTGTTGAACTTCCCCAACTATACGAAGCTTTAATACATATGATAACATACATTTATGATGAACATACATTTGCCTATTTTTAGGAGTCATGTTAGCAAATTTTCTTTATGTATTTCCTAAAGGAGTGATGTCACACAAGTGATAACATGGATGATGCAGTGCTTCTAATTTGAAGGTAATGCCTGAGAGCAAGTAGGTGTGTTCATAAAGTCCTTGACTGCAGCTCTTAAAGCAATTCATAATTGTCTTCCATAGATGTTATCCAACCCCAGGAATAGAGCCACTTGGATGTAAACGGGAGCAGCATGAGTTTCAAAGTGCCTTTTTGCTTTCCAGTATGAAGCAATGCATAGTCTAAATATCTATTTAGTATATGTGGTACCTTACTCAATAGTAGTAACTGTGAGAGGGATATTGGAGGCCTAGTGGACAACCATTTAAATATGAGCCAGCAGTGTGCAGCAGCTGCCAAAAAAGCCAACACAGTCCTAGGCTACATAAACAGAGGGATAGAATCAAGTTCATCTGAAATGTTAATACCACTTTATAATACCTTGGTAAGACCATACTTGGAATACTGCATCTAGTTTTGATTTGAAGGCAGGACAAGAAACAATGGGTAGAAACTAATCAAGGAGAGAAGCAACTTAGAACTAAGGAGAAATTTCCTAACAATTAGAACAATTAATCAATGGAACAACTTGCATCCAGAAGCTGTGAATGCTCAAACACTGGAAGTCTTTAAGAAGATGTTGGATACTCATTTGTCTGAAGTGATATAGGGTTTCCTACCTAAGCAGGGGGTTGGACTAGAATAACTCTGTTATTCTATTTTATTCTAATTTATCCCATAAAGGTACAACATCAGATAACAGTCTTTGTAGACTAGCCATAGAGAATCTGGCTAAAGCCCAGGGGGCTGGGTCCTCTTTAGGGCTCCCCAGAATGAAGAAAAAAACCAATGTTTTGCTCAGGTTGTTTATAAATGGTGGACCAAGCCAATGGGCCATTGTATAGATTAATTAGTAATTAATTAATTAATTAACTAATTAATCTATACAATGGCCCATTGGCTTGCAGTACTGTTCTGTATCACTAATTAATTAATTAATTAGTGATACAGAACCATACTGCAAAAATCTGGGCTACCACTTGACAGCAACAAGAAGATGAGTAAAGTCCAGATTTCTTGTTGTCATTTAGCAATTGCCATGATTTAACCTCAAGGTCTAATTGGTTTCCGAGTCCAAATAAATGATGATGAAAAACTCATAGTTGAATTTCTGCAAAAAAGCCTATTGACGGTTCAGCTCATCAGATAAGCTTCCTTTCCCTGCGGAAGTCTATAATCCTCTGAAGGAGACATGGCTCCTATGGGTATGATAAGCCCATTGAATTTTGATCCTTTCTGTAGATTTCACTCGTGGTCACTTGAAGAATTCTATGTTTGTTCCAAATGTCAAGCAACATACTAAGTTCTTTGTATGAAGTTAAAGGGTGGTAAGGTTGCATTTCTATTACTTTTTAACCTTTCAATTTTGGTGTTCTTTAAAGCCTTTCTTTTCACTAAACCTTTGCTGATTTTCTAGAAGCTGAGATGATATAAAAGACACTGTAGGATCCCTGAACTATTGTTCTGATCTTTCAAAACTGGTTTCAGAAATCCAGTGTCATGTTTATATGTATTTATATAGAATTACATCAGGGGACCATACTGGTTGATGATCAGGTAAGTTCTGAGCTTTTTCTTATCCTTTGATTTTCCTCTGCAAATATTTATTTATTAATTAAATTTGTATAGCTGCCCATCTCACGAGAAGTGACTCGGGGCAGCATGCAATAATTGAACAAAGAGTAATACATATAACAGAATACCAATAAAGGAAAATATTGGTAGCTTGGGGTTGAAATGAGGGGGCCTTGATGCTCTCTGAGCACTCTGCTAGCACTGATAATATTTCCTAGTTTGGGTAGCAAAACATCTTCAAGAAATTAACCAAGTTCAGAGAGTACCAAGGTTCCCTCATATAAGAGAATAATAAAGTTGGGAGGGACCTTGGAGGTCTTCTGGCCCAACCTCCCACTCTGCTCAACCCCTCTTACCATTTCAGACAAGTGATTACCTAATCTCTTCTTAAAATCCTCCAGTAATGGAGCACTCATGACTTCTGAAGGTAAGCTGTTCACTGATTAATTGTTCTCACTGTCAGGAAATTTCTCCTTATTTCTAGGGTGGTCCTCTCCTTGATTAGTTCCCACCCATTGTTTCTAGTCCTGCCTTCAGGTTCTTTGAAAATAGGCTGACTCCTGCCCCTCTTCTTTGTGACAGCCCCTTAGATATTGGAACACTATCATGTCACCCCTAGTCCTTTTTTCATTAAACTAGACATAACCATTCATCATATATAAAAACAAGCATTTAAAAATATAAAATGTCAAAATTAAAACATTAATTAAACATAAAATAAGCAGAGAGAGAATGAGTATATCCACCCTTTCTATTTTTCCAAACTTTTTTTTCTATCCAGTCAGTGGTGGGATTAAAAAAAAATTACTACTGGTTCTGTGGGTGTGGTGTGGCTTGGTGGGCATGGCTGGTGGGTATGGCAGGGGAAGGATATCGTAACATCTCCATCCCCACTCCAGGGGAAGGTTTCCTACAAAATCCCCATTTCCTCCCAATCAGCTTGGGAGGCAGAGCATAGATGGGGGCAGGGCAGTCAGAAGTGGTATTTACCAGTTCTGTAAACTACTCAAAATTTTTGCTACAGATTCCTCAGTTGCAGCTTTCTTGGTCTTTACTTGAGGATCATCAGTTGTGTGATGGTGCACTCTGAGCTACTTTTTCATTGCAGGAATTGGGTCCCATCTCTCAACAGGTATGCCAACAACACTAATCACCATCAGATTACTTATGTTTGGAACAATTAGGCGGGTTCTTTGCTCTGAACATATGAGGTTCATTTTTGAGAACCGCCTTTCTGCCTCTGCTGAACTAACAGCAATTGTCCTGATAATATCTCTAGCTTTTCTGATATTGTCAGGAATTTTGTACTTGTTTGGATTTTTGAGCACATTTTCAAAAAAATCTCTGTAGTCATTCAAATTAATTTCGTAATTAAAAATTTCACCAAATTCAATCCATGCTGCCTCTGCTTCTGTCCATGGAATGACTACATCTTCAATGTTCCAGTAATCTGGGTCCAAATATGTGATAAAGTGTAACTTGTTTGTGGCTGGCAATTGGCTACCTATTTTTAGATGGTCGCAATCCATTAGCCTTTTCTTCAAAATGGTGGTGATGCTTGACAGAAGCTTTTCACGAAGAAGGGCAACAAATCGTTGATTTGGAGCTAAATTTATGTTTTTGAAGGCTTGTGTTTTTAGCATTGCATCAATGTTGTTTTCATATGTGTCCTTTCTCTGTCTAAGCACTTCAAAAGCTTTAATTGTTCGCAATATTAACTTTTCGGCCTTGATGATATTTGTGTCTCTCCCCTGCAGGGCATTTCACAGAAGAGAAATCTCATTTAGAATCTCTGTCATGAGAGCCAAATCCTTCAAAGAATTTAGATTTTCAAAACGGGAAGCCATGCCTGGGAATCTTTCATTGCCCAGAAAAAAACTGATGTAGCGCTGGATAAGCACGCCACACAGCCATGGTTGCCCTTAAACTATAGGCAGCCCATCTTGGTCCCAAAACTCTGCCAATCTTCACAATTTCAATGCCCAATTGTTCAGATATTTGGAAAATGTCATTCTGGCTCTTGCAGGATTTGTAGAAGGTGGTGTGTACTTTATCAAGGAAGATCTTGAAATGGTTGAGTTGCTTTATAACTTTATTGCATCATCAAGCACAAGTTGGAGGTGGTGGTTCAAGCAGTGCCAGATTACAATGTTTGGGAAGTCTTGAGCTATTCTGGTGCTGACTCCAGATTTTCTCCCAAGCATAACGTTGGTACCATTGGAGCAGAAAGCTATTAAATTCTTCTGCAGATATTCAGTGGAAAACCCAACTTCACAGAAGCTTCCCATCTCTGCAGAATATATGTTCTTCGCATCTCCATTTCTCTAATTCCAACAGCTCAACGAAAATTGTTGCTAGGCATTCTGGATCCTCAACTCTAACAAAAACTATCAGAACTGCTTTCATTGAAAATGTTGAGGCTTTGTCGATTATTAGGCACACCTTTGGATTCTTTGCAATAATCCTGGAAAACACTGTGGTTTTGATTTGTTCACAATGAATTCAACTATTTTCCCTTTGGATCTCTGTGAATGCAAGCTAACTCCCACATCTACTCCAACCATAGTTAACAAATTTACCTGCACTTCAATGTCTGAGAATGGATTGCATCTTTGTGCCAGATCGTAAACAGTAGAAAATATTTTGCAAGTCCTCGATAAATGTTTCTCAGTTGACGTATCTACGGCTTTGGTTAAAGCATCCTGCTCTCGTTGTTTACTGCTCTCTAAACAAATAAGGTGTGCTTTTGATTGAAAATGTTTTTTCTGAGCGATGCTTGTTAATTCTCCTTAGTTGTCCCTGCTGGCACAACCTGGAAATGTTTCCACTCTCTAGAAACATGAATACCTCTCTCTAATGAGAACATGGGTTTTGCATAGTACTCACAGCCTAACTTTTTGTCATACTTTTCCTGGAAGTTTCTGTATTGCTGCAAACTCCAGCAGTCAGGAAGTTGTGGAACTTCAGTGGAGGAGATGGACTTGCTGCTTTCTCTGACCTCAAGTGGTGGAAGTGGTCTCTGACCTCAAGTGGTGGAAGTGCTGGTGGTGCTGGTGTTGGTTCTGGTGACTGTTGTGGATCAGCTGATTCCCCATTTCTTGGTTTTTTGGAGAAGAAAGCGGTCATACTCTGTTGTCTGTTCTTCAGCCTGTTAAATAATGCTAACTGCAAAAGAAATAAAACAATATTGGACTCCATTATGGTTGCAAACTGAGGACTACAGGTAACAGAAGGGACCTCTGCTTTCAACCAACAATGTACAGTCTTTTCAGGAAGGATGTCCCACAACAAACAGGAAAGGTATAGTCTTTCATTTTAGAAGTTAGATCAAGAATGAATGTCATAGGTAGATTCACAGAGCAATACAAATTTCTTTTTCTGCAATTTATTTCTCAGTTCAAAAAACAGGAATATATGAATTAGGTTCAGTACTTAGGTCAGTCCAAGTAGGTATTCAAGAGTTAGTGGTTAGAAACAATGGTAAAGCAAGATATGGATTTAAAACCAGAAATATTTTGTTGGGTATTTCAAAGGGAATACAATACATATTTAATTTTACACATGTTAGCAGCTGCTGGACTTGTGTTTGCACAACAGTGGAAAAACAAAGATATGAAAATGAATAAATATTAGAATGTGCAGGAATGAATAAATTGGCAATTAAAATCAAGGCGGCTTCGAATATTTTTTCACGTGGTGTTTGTTTTATCAATGGCTAACTAATAGAAACAGAAATTAGAAATCTAAAAGTATGAAAGAAAACACCAATTATGTAAGGAAAGGTCACTAAAATGTATAAGGAAATATTATTAGTACTTGATCATCATGTAGATAACTGCAGGACATTACACACACATACCCAAACTGTGATAGCACCAGGAAAACACCAAAAGAATAACAGTTTTCCCCCAAGACTGCAGATGAAACCAATTTTCCCCCTAATCCTAAAAACAGGAAAGACAAAGCCACTGGAATAAAAGCCATCAAGGCATTGTGGGAAGTTATAAAGAACAGTACCAGGAAGCTCACAGAACCAGAAACCACAAGACAAAACACCATCTGAAAGGTAAATTTTAAATACACCCATTAAGACAAATAGCTCGCCTGGCTCCCTTTTTCCTGTTTCCTGGCAGAACTAATCCCCGGGATAGGAAAGACAAAAGAACTGGGACCAAGAGTAACGAGTAAATATTCTATCCACAATATATTAAAATAAAACCATTTAAAAATATTCTATACACAATACTATACACAATTGCTGCCACCCACCCACCCTTTCGGCCACAAAGTGTACACAAGGCCACAGTTTTCACGAAGGAAAGGCATGGCCTCGTGTAACGCAGGATGCCGCCGCTGCCATCAACTGCCCCCCTTTCGGCCAAAAAGCGTATGCGAGGCCATGGCTTTCACGAAAGTTGCGGCCTTGTGTAATGCGGGCTGCTGCCGCCACTGCCCACCCCCTTTCGGCACACGGTGTACACCAGCCCGCAGCTTTCGCAAAGGAAGGCTTTCCTTCGCGAAGGCCCTGGGCTCATGTAGTTTAGTTTAGTTAGTTTAGTTTATTTGTCTTGTATGCCGCCCACTCCCGAAGGACTCCGGGTGGCTCACAATAAACAAGGGAAGGGGGATAAATAGACAAAAACAACACTTTAAAATACGCAAAATTCAGAGTTTCCGTGGGGCTGGATGTTTCACAAGCCCCCCGGCCTGCTGGAGCAGCCAGGACTTGGTGGCTTTGCGGAAGGCTGGGAGGGTAGTAAGGGTCCGGATCTCCATGGGGAGGTCATTCCAGAGGGCTGGAGCTGCAACAGAGAAGGCTCTCCCCCGGGGAGTTGCCAGCCGACATTGGCTGACAGATGGAATCTGGAGGAGACCTAACCTGTGAGATCTAATCGGTCTATGGGAGGTAATCAGCAGGAGGCGGTCTCTCAGGTACCCAGGTCCGATGCCATGTAGGGCTTTATAGGTAATGACCAGCACCTTGAAGTGGGTCCGGAGACTAATGGGTAGCCAGTGCAGCTTGCGGAGGATAGGTGTGATGTGGGTGTACCTGGGTGCACCCACAATCGCTCACGCGGCTGCGTTCTGGACTAACTGAAGTCTTTGAACACTCTTCAAGGGCAGCCCCATGTAGAGCACATTACAGTAATCCAGTCTTGAGGTCACAAGGGCATGAGTGACTGTCTGAAGGGCCTCCCAATCCAGGTAGGGTCACAATTGGTGCACCAGGCGAACCTGGGCAAAGGTCCCCCTGGTCACAGCCGACAAATGGTGTTCTAAAGTCAGCTGGGGATCCAGGAGGACTCCCAAATTGTGGACCCTCTCTGAGGGGCGCATAATTTCACCCCCCAGCCTGAGAGATGGAATACTTGGCCAATCTTTGGGAAGGAACATCAGAAGCCACTCGGTCTTGTCTGGATTGAGTGCCAACTTGTTTGCTCCCATCCAGACCCTAACAGCCTCCAGGCACTGGAACATCACTTCTACTGCTTCGCTGAGTTGGCACGGGGCGGACAGATACAACTGCGTATCGTCTGCGTATTGGTGGTACTTAATCCCGTGCCGGCGTATGATCTCACCCAACGGCTTCATGTAGATGTTAAATAGGAGGGGGGATAGGACCGAACCCTGCGGCACCCCATAGTTGAGGGGCCTTGGGGTCAACCTCTGCCCTCCGACCAACACCGACTGTGATCTGTCCGAGAGGTAGGAGGAGAACCACCGAAGGATGGTGCCTCCCACTCCCACCTCTCGCAACCGTCGCAGAAGGATACCATGGTCGATGGTATCGAAGGCCGCTGAGAGGTCAAGGAGCACAAGGATAGAGGGGTGACCCCTATCCCTGGCTCGCCAGAGATCATCGATCAGCACGACCAAAGCAGTTTCCGTGCTGTAAACAGGCCTGAAACTCGACTGAAAGGAATCTAGGTAATCGGTTTCATCCAAGGACTGTCGGAGTTGAGAGGCCACCACTTTCTCAACAACCTTCCCAAAAAAGGGCAGGTTGGAGACTGGACGATAGTTGCTCAAAATGGCTGGGTCCAGAGATGGTTTCTTCAGGAGGGGTCTCACCACCGCATCCTTTAGGAGGGGCGGGAAAATTCCCTCCCGGAGAGAGGTGTTAACTATCATCTGGATCCAGCCGCGTGTCATCTCCCTGCTGGTTGAGACCAGCCAGGAGGGGCACGGGTCCAGTATACAAGTGGAGGCACTCATCACTCCCATGGCCTTGTCCACTTCCTCAGGAGAAGCAAGTTGAAACTGAATCCATAAAGTATGCTCAAGACCTTCCCCCGGTACCTCGGCTGGTACCGTGCAATTGGAGTCCAGCTCTGTCCGAATACGAGCGACTTTATCCGTTAAATACTGGACAAATTCCTCAGCTCTACCTTGTAAAGGGTCATCCGCATCCCTCCCTTTCAAGAGGGAGCGGGTTATTCTAAACAAGGTGGCTGGGCATGATTCAGCGGATGCAATAAGGGCGGCAAAATGCTAACATTTCGCCGCCCGTATTGCCATGAGATAGGCTCTGATAAAGGCTCTCATCAGTGCTCGGTCTGACTCAGATTTACTGGCCCTCCAGCAGCGCTCTAGGCGTCTCTTTTGGTGCTTCATCTCCCAGAGTTCCTCAGTAAACCAAGGGGCCCTCCTGGATCCGCTGCCTCGGAGAGGTCGCAAAGGCGCAATCCGGTTTAGAGCCCCCGCCGCCGCTGTATTCCAGGCAGCAACTAAGGACTCCACTGGATTGTGGACGAGAGTGTCAGGTATTTCTCCAAGCGCCGTCTGAAATCCCATAGGGTCCATCAGGCGCCTGGGGCGGAACCACCTAATAGGTTCCCCCTCCCTACAGTGGGGGATTGGTTTCCGAAAGTCAAGCCTCAATAGGAAGTGATCAGACCATGACAAGGGCAAGGTTTTAATGCCCTTCAACTCTAGATCACATCTCCACTGCTCCGAAAGGAATACGAGGTCAAGCGTGTGACCCGCTGAATGAGTCGAACCCCGAATTACTTGGGTCAAATCCATGGCTGTCATGGAAGCCATGAACTCAGAGCGTTCACCAAGTGTAGGCAGGTTGAAATCCCCCAGAACCATAAGCCTGGGGAACTCTACCACCAACTCAGCTACTGACTCGAGGAGCGAGGGGAGGGCTGTTGCAACGCTGTTGGGAGGTAGGTACGTTAGCAACAGACCCACTTGACCACCAAGGTCCAACTTCATCAACAGGGACTCACACCCGACAAGCTCCAGAGCAGGGATCCTACGAGGAACTAAAGACCTTCTGATGATGACAGCCACTCCCCCACCCCTTTCCTGGGGTCGCGGCTGATGAAGCACCTGAAATCCTTCTGGGCACATTTCAGTGAGGGGGACTCCTCCCTCTGGGCCCAGCCAGGTTTCAGTAATACATGCCAGGTCTGCCCCCTCGTCTAAAATTAGGTCCCGGACAAGGGGAGCTTTGTGAACCACAGACCTGGCATTTAGCAACAACAGCCTGAGACCAGGGCCCTGACAGTTCTCGCCACCTGGTCCTGGAGTGGAACTAACGGGGCCGGAAGGAGGGATCTCTGTGATGTAGCGAACCCTCCTTCCCCGGTAATGGCTAGCCCTGAATTTCCCGTCGTACCTGCCTCTCCCCATAGTGACCGTAATGCTCCGGCCCACCCCCGCACCCGTAGACCCCATATCCCCTCCCACAGCCTCCGCTCCATCCAGCAGGCGATTTTTGTCACTCATTCTGGGACGGGAGGTAGGCCTGGGCCCCCTACCACTTCCGCAATAGCACTCAGTGGAGGGGGCGCCAGGCTGTACTCTCAATCCTCTCATACATACACAGCCACTCATCCATGCATTCCCCACGTATGTTAATTAAACACAAAAAATACAACAATATGGGGTTTAAAAAGTGGGTACAAACATCAGCCAGGCACACCATTCACACTACATTTCTAAAATGTACGGAGCACTGCGCAAGTACGGTTAAGATAGTCAGTGGCGTGGAAAGAGGAGGGAGAGCTGCTCCGCCCCTCTCCCTTCCTCAGGTCCCGAAAAGCACCCAAAGTCAAAGTTCCAAAATAAACCGTGATTGGCTGGGCGATTGTAAAGTAGAGGGTAGATGGAATGATGGCACTCTGCCCCTCTCCCTTCTTCTAAGCCCCGAGCCTATGTACCATAAGCTCCCGCTCCCGTCCCCGCCCCAGTGTTTGGTTGCTTACCTGAGGGAAGCAGCAATCTGCTGGAAGGTGAAGCGAAGCAAAGAAATCCAGGTCAGCAAGCAACGACGCAACAGCCAAACAGGTAAAGACTCTTTTCAAAAGTCTCTTTTGAAAAAAGACTCTTTTGAAAAGAGGTAAGTGGGCCATTGTGCCACGTTTTTGAATGGGCTGTTAGAGGCAGGCGGGGCAACTCCAGCCAATCAGTGAGCGGTGTGTGGGGCTAGCATAATGCGGATAGGTGGGGGGAGTGAGCGATGAGCAGCCTCTGAATGGGCAGGGGTGACTGAGTGAGGGGGTGGGGCTGGTTCCACCAGTGGAACCGGTTCTAAATGGCATGGAAGGTTTGTGGAACCTCTTCTATAGAACCAGTTATAACCGGCAGGAACCCACCTGGTCTGCCTAGACCAGTCGGTGTTGGTCGGGGGGCAGAGATCGTCCCTGAGGCCCCTAACATGTGGGGTGCCGCAGGGTTCGGTCTTATCCCCCCTACTATTTAACATATACATGAAACCGCTGGGCGAGATCATTCGGAGGCACGGGATAAAATACCACCAATATGCGGACGATACGCAACTGTATCTGTCCGCCCCGTGCCAACTCAATGAAGCGGTGGACGTGATGAACCAGGGTCTGGAGGCCGTTAGGAACTGGATGAGTGCTAACAAACTGGTACTCAACCCGGACAAGACCGAGTGGCTGTTGTGCTTCCCTCCCAATAATTTGGCTAATACACCAACGCTTAGGCTGGGGGGTCAAATTTTATACCCCTCAGATAGGGTCCGCAACTTAGGAGTCCTCCTGGACCCACAGCTGACTTTTGACCACCAGCTGTCAGCTGTGACCAGGGGGGCATTTGCCCAGGTTCGCCTGGTCCGCCAGTTGCGGCCCTACCTAGACCGGGAGGCTCTCACAACAGTCACTCGAGCCCTTGTGATCTCTAGGCTGGAATACTGCAACGGGCTCTACATGGGGTTGCCCTTGAAGTGCATCCGGCGGCTACAGCTAGTCCAGAATGCAGCCGCGCGAGTGATAGTGGGCGCACCGCGGTTCGCCCACGTTACACCCGTCCTCCGCGAGCTGCACTGGCTACCTGTTGGTCTCCGGGTGCGCTTCAGGGTACTGATGACCATCTTTAAAGCACTCCATGGTAGTGGATCTGGGTACTTGAGAGACCGCCTTCTGCCGATTACCTCCCTAAATCGACCAATTAGATCGCACAGACTGGGCCTCCTCCGAATTCCATCTGCCAGTCAATGCCGACTGGCAACCACACGGAGGAGAGCCTTTTCTGTTGCAGCTCCGACCCTGTGGAACGACCTCCCCGTTGAGATCCGTACCCTCACCACTATCCAGACCTTCCGCGCAGCCCTCAAGATCTGGCTCTCCCAGCAGGCCTGGGGATAGGTTCCCAATTTACCCGCCCGAGTGTTTGATTGCTGAATGAAAGTTGTGTTTTTACTATTTTTTCTTTGTTCACATACTGTTCTGTTTTTGACACTGCACCCCCCTCCCTTGTGGTTGTAAGCCGCCCTGAGTCCCCTCAGGGAAAAGGGCGGCATATAAATCCCAATAAAACTCAAAACTCAAAAACTCAACCTTTAAGAAACAATCAGGAAATGTTTCACAAAACATCAATCACTTGCAACTCTTTCAGATCTCTTTAAAAAGAGCTACCTGGCTGGTTCATAGTGAAGCGGTTAACAAGAGACTGAAAAAGTCTTCACTCTAATAAATTGCAGGATGAATTAGCCTTAAAGTAAAAGTAATCCAGTTGCTATAATTTCTGTAACAGTATCTGTCAATGTTTTCAGAAATCTTGTTAAAGGATGATGTAAATCTTGCTTTGAGTTGAATCCTGGTATCTCCTAATCGATAGTTCTAGGACCTATATTAAAAGAAGGTCCATTATTTAAAATTGGTATGTTACATTTGTAAATAGTTTAAATTAAATTAACCCTTTCTTTCCAGAGCAACAAATAAATTAGGAAGGGCACATAAAGGAAAATTTAACAATGAATATACAGGGCCACCTCATCTTGGTTTTGCAGCCTGATACCATCCTTAGACTCAGATCAGGGAATCATTTCATCTTAGTTTTCAAAACCTTAAATGCCTATAGCATGAAATGGAGCTTCCTTGGGCAAAACTAAATGAATTATACAAGGGTGATTTGCATTTCTGGAGGCTGTGAACCTAAGAGGAATATATGACATAAACCATAATTTTTTGCTTTTTTTGTTTAGTGCAACTAAAGTTTAAAGACTACTGTATATCGGGCTTTGTGTGGCATTCTGGGTACTATACTTCAGAAAAGCTGTGGCTGGGGCACCATTTTTGGTTAGGATTCAGGAGCTTTAAGCCATGACATAGATACCTTAAGCAATTGCACAAATTAAATTATCCCAAATGTTGTGAAATAGAAAAGAGCCCCTAGGTTTTAGCTGTTTCCATTTGGGAGGCAGGAGGAATTCTGGGACATGAAATGATGCAATTGGGCTAAGACTTTCAAATTGCACTTTTTGCACCTCTAACTTAGTGTATCATCCAAACTCAACAATTTGGACTGCTGTTGATCAATAAACTGTTGGTTAGTACAAGTGAAACTACTCAGTGAGAGAGTTATTGGACCATTCTAGGCAAACCCAGTACTAGAATGGCTCTCCACTTTAATTTATGTATTTATTATAAAATTTATTGGCCACCTATCTTACCGTAGGGTAACTCTAGGTAACTTAGAGTTACATCTATGTTAAAACATAAAAATCAGACATTAAAATCAAGGCACATGGGGAGGGCAGGGACAGAGTGGGATCTGTTATTACTCAATCAACCACCTCCATTGTGCTGTTCCCCACTGGGACCCCAAGCCAACTGGCAAAGCCATGTCTTTAGGCCCTTACAAAAAGATAGGAGGGTTGGGGCTGTCGCATCAGGTGGCAAGATATTCTAGAAGGCAGGAGCAACGGCAGAGAAGGCCTTCCTCCTGGATCCCACCAGCTGGAATAATCAGGCTGGCTGATGGGACCTGCAGCATGCCTCCTCTGCTGGCACAAATGGTACAGGCCAAATCCCAGTGGGGTGAGACAACAAACTGTATTCACTTAATTCACTTCATATGACAAGGTGGTATTGTCCATCATGGAGATATCTAATATGCATGCAAGTGGATGTCTGGAGAAAGATTGTATCTATGTTTTGTCCACATTTGTTAAAACATTGTGTTGCAGACCTATCTGCCAACCAATCAACCAATAATGTAAAACTTTTCCTACTTGTAAAGTCATCACAGCCCAAGCTGTCCATCAATGCCAGGAGGTAGTTTAGGATATTGAGAGAAACTGAACTATGTTTTTTGTCTAAGAGCATTTGCTCTTTAGAGGAAATAATGTCCCTGTGAGAAGTGACTTCTCTCCTCTGTTCCTGAAGGCAGCAGCTGTGCCTCATCCAAACTGAACAGATAGCAACTATGGTAAACAACATTGAAAAGCAAAGGGCAGGGGCATTTGCCTTTGTGAGTGGAAAATGTACTTTGCTCTTGCAAACAAATCCCATCATTTTCACATGAGCAGGCAGCTAAATGGCTCTTTGGATCCAAACATCTAAATGTTGCTTTTCTGTACATGTTTTTCTCTTACTTGCTGGAGAACATGCAGGGTCATAGCACAAACCAAATGTCATATCTATCACAGTTTCAAGACACTTCTGCGCTCCTGGACATGTGGGGATCCTTGGCCCATTGCCACTCTATAGATGAGCTCGAGATACATACTTAAGCACGCAACACTTTCAAAACAATGAGTTTATAAAGGATCTGAATGCAAAGTAAGCACCTAACTTCAAAGCACATGTGACACTTAGAACACATGTGACATTCAAAAAACATGTGCAGCTATTTCAATGACTCTGTCTCTAGAACTTTTGCTTCTTTCATGGTTCCACCTAAAGTGTCATCTGTGCACATACGTGAAAGATACCTTTTGAGTCAGCTATGCCAGTCTTCCAAAGACCTTTCTCTTTCAATGCTTCATGAGGAGGAACCACACACATGCTAGCATGTTTTGAACATTCTGCAAAACTTGGTGTCTACATCAGTATGTATATACAGTCAATTTACACATGTGCCAGCTCAGTGTCCAAAGCACATACTGAGTGAATGGGGCACAGGTATTAAGTACTTTAGTAGGAAGGCAACTAGATAAATTCATGTGAGTACCACTCAGATCCACTTCCTAATCTGAAGAAATTTAACCACACCTCTTCAACTGCTGCTATGAAATCAAATATGTTGAACCAAGCCAGCATAAGGAATTTTGGAAGTATAATGAGTTTGACAGGTACAAAGTTGGGATGTTTCTTTAGATGGAATCCAATTCCTAACAGAAAAATGATCTTATTCAGATAAGGTCTTATTGAGATATATCAAGGATCCTTGATATATTCATGTTTAATTTAAAAAAAAAACACAAAGCATTGCTCTTGTGTCTCATCAGCTGTCAAATATTCCTTCCATTTAGCCTTCAAATATAAGGTTCTTCACCCATCCACCCATCTGAATTAATTTATAATAATATCCTTTTATCCCTTCCTGTCACAGAGAGGACAGAGAAGTTGGAATGTATCTGATGCCTTGATTTATCTTTACAAACAGCCTGACAAGTAGACAGTGGAGACAAGGCTCCTGAGAACTTCACAACTGATCATACCCATTTTCTTGAACCATGTCTGGCTCCTGGAAATAATATACTATGAGAGCAGAGTTTTTCTGCAGTAACCAGCTGCATTTTCTCTGCCTCTTCTTTTTTTCCCCCATGTATTTCTAAGGCTAAAAAAATCTGTATGCAGTGGTGTATTGATATTGGCAGACAGAATGTGATTTTTGTTGGGGGGGTTGGAGTTGGGGGAGGTATTGTTTCCTGGAAAGTAAAACCTCAAATTAGTGTATTGTCATACCTATTTTGCTCCTTATTTGGAGAGGGATATAAAAATCATGCCAGACATCTCTCAGCAGAATTTTGGCAATACAGCTTTGGAACAATTTGCATTGTCGCAGTCTGCATTTGTAAATGGTGTTTTAAAAACAGAACCTTCCAGCAGCCCTTTCAACAAAAAACAGTAAAACATTTTCCTCATTTTCTAAACACAGCCAGGATAGTCAGAGTGTTCTATTTCAGCACAGCAGCCATGACGTTTGAATCTTGCAGTAGGAAAAATGGATGAACGGAATTGATGGATGGCAAATGCTTGATAGATATTTCCTATCTTTCCTACTCCAAAATGGTATGCAATGTATTTATTTTTTCCTTCCAGTGGTCATTGTTTCCTCTTCATACTCACAGCCTTCAATTTCTTGACCTACCGCAATTTCCTTTCGTACCCAACAGGTACTATTGATCAAATAGTGACATTTCTCACATTTTTCTGAAAAAATGTGTAAGTGCAGAGTCTAAAGCAAATTTCATTCTTTTTTGGCAGGAACCAACTTCTTTTTTTCAATAAAACCTTCTACATATCAGTAAACCTTCTTTTGGCTTTTGTTTGTAAATTTTATTTCTCACATTTCTACCCCAAACTTCCTATCAGAAATTCAATCTAGTTTGTAGAAATTCTCATGTTCCCTCCATCATGGTTTCTGTGATATTTAAGCTGGATGTGATGTGCCAATGGGTATCAGGGATGGGCTGCTATGGGTTTGCCCAGGTTCGAGAGAACCCATAGCTAATGTTATGTCCAGTTCGGAGAACCTCCAAATCCCACCCCTAGCTGGCCTCACCCAGTCCCTCCCTCCCCACCCTGCCTCGCCCCTCCCAGGAGTCTCCACATGGCCTGTTTTGGATGTGAGGTACATACATACAGAGGCTTGGGGAGGGGAGAAATGAGCCTCCTGGAAGTTCCGGAAGATCTCCAGAGCCTGGAGGAGGAAGTTTTCATCCTCCCAGAGGTTCCAGAGGCCTCCAGAGCCTGGGAAAGGCAAAAATGGAGCCCATGCCATGGTGCAGGAGGCCGACTAGGCCATGCCTAGTATGGCCACACTCACACAGCAACCGGGCAGAGAACCTATTGCTGAAATGTTTGAAGCCCACCTGATGGATATGTACATCTGCAGGTTTCCTTGGGGTACACAGATCAGCCCTGATTCCAGTTGATCAGGACATCAATCCAGTTGAATGATTCAAAGATTACGAAGTGTCAAATTGTATCCATGTGATTCAATTTTCCAGGCTTAAGACTTCTTTTTGGTTCAGTTAATTCATCTAAGTCATCGAGCTAACTTGAAAATTCTATTCAAATTCAGAGATTTGATCAAACTGAATCCCTGAATGTTCTTTAAATAATTCATTTTTAAAATGAGATAATTGAATGAATAATTTTCTTTGGAAAATGATTACAACCTAAAGGAGCATTTTTAAACATTGGTGTTAAATTGCCTAGGGTATTAATTGTTCCTCCTAGTCTGAAGTATAATTAAATAGTATTCATTAAAGGATTATTTCATCCTAAGCAAATAGTCCTGATTTCCAATGAATATCTACCACTCTCTCCTCCCCTACAAAATAATAAAATTCCCAAACCATTGGTTGTCACTGAGTGAATCCCACTAAAAGCAAAGTGAGGAGATAAACTTATATCTCTGTTCTTAGAGGAAAAATTGGCTAATCCATCATTCCTGATAAAGACAGAATCTTATTCATTGTTTGTTATCGTTGTTAGATATCAATTATGAAAAGCATAGATTTGAACACCATAACTTAGCATGTTTTATATTCAAGTTTTTTTGACTTTGTTCTTTATATTTTGTAATTCATTTGCTTCACTTTAAATACATCTTCATTATATACACCACCACTTTGGAATATTATTGGATGGATGGATGGATGGATGGATGGATGGGTGGGTGGGTGGGTGGGTGGGTGGGTGGATGGATGGATGGATGGATGGATGGATGATAGGTAGGTAGGTCGGTCGGTAGGTAGGTGGGTGGGTGGGTGGGTGGGTGGGTGGGTAAGCAGGCAGGCAGGTAGGCAGAAGAGGGGGAGAGAGAGAGAGAGACAGAGACAGAGAGGGGGAGGGAGGGAGGAGGGGATTATTGGATTAGGGAACAATGGGAGACCCATGTTCAAGTCCACTCTTTGAGCTATGGCTGAAATGTATTCATCATTCCAAAACACAATATATTTTAATACTCAAAACTGTGATTTAAAGCAAATTGGCCCTGCTTAAGACCAATTAAAATCAATTGGACTTAAGCAGAATGAACTTTTTCTTAATTAAGTGTAAACTTTTTCTATTTGTTATATTGATTTTGTTTCAGGATTTGTGTTTTTTAAAGAATGCAGTAAGGCAACAATAAACTATTTTAATAAGAATTCTTCATTGATTTCTGTTATGATGAAATTTGCTGAGTTGATCAACATGTTGTTGGCAATTTTTTATTTTACAGATGATTTTTTTAAAAGCTACAGTATTAAGTTTTAATGTTACTTTTCTATATTTGTTTATCAAAAGCTACCTCGGGCATTTAGAAAAGCAGTATCTACATGGTATATAATTAGGAGGATAATCCCCAAAGAACCCATTCAGCTGCTATCTAAGAAAATATAACAAAATCTTTGATTCATTTATTCAAGTTATTGATTAAATGAAATTACTGGAATCATATTGTTATAATCATGCCTTTACATGAATTGGATTCCTAATGTTGTTCCTTGGGTTTGTCTTGGTTTATTGTATAAATATTCCTTCCAGCTAATTCCCCCATGAAGTTCTTCTGTACAAACTCTATTGATTCAAAACGGAAGCAGCAATGGGAGCTACACAGAAGAGCTACGTGGTGTATTGTGTCCCTTTATCTTTTCATTGATCTCATATTCTTTCAAGATACCAGACCAAGGTTTTAAAAGGAGTAAGAACTTCTGACTTTCTTTGAAGGGAGGGATGCTAAGAGCAACATAAGCATCTGAAGGTAAGAAAGTAGACAAGATTCGTCCCAGCCTTCTTCTTTCTGGATGTAAATGGTTCCAGTTCTTAGGATTCATTGCCTTAAACCTTTCAGCTCAAAAGATGGATCAATGTTGTGTCAGCAGCTAAGCTGATTTTTGGTATGTTTGTTTTACAGGTAGAAGAAATGCATTAGAGGCTTGCATCATGTAGGACTCACAGCAGGACCTGCACTGAACAAGAACAAAGTAGTGCACTCATAAGACATAGCTTTCAAATGCTTAAAAATATGTGAGTGGCAATTATTAATAGCCTAATACATCCTATTTTGATTCCGTGCTTGTACATCCTAGTCATTTGTATTAATTATAAGGGTCCACCATGATATCTAAGTAGAAAATACTGACAATCTACAGCAGTGGTCCCCAACCTTTTTATCGCCGCGGACCAGTCAGCCTTTGATAATTTTACCATGGCCCGCTGAGCACGCACAGGGGTGGAGGGGTGTTGTTCGCGACGACACATTGATTGTCGTGGGGGAAATAGGGGGTAGGAGTATTAGGTATCTTCACTACCATATATAAAAGGAGATACTATCTTAAATAACAAAGTGGGCCCCCACCTCCAAAATATACTAAAAGAAAAAAGATTCCATGTGTTCAACTAATTTTTTTTTAAATCATCACTATATTATGGACTACAGACATATATATATATATATATATATATATATATATATATATATATATATATATATGCATGCATGCATGCATGCATGCATGCATGCATGCATATATACATACCGTACGTATGTACGTACGCATATATATAATGTCCAAATAACAGGAAAAGCGCTTCAAGGACCAAAGTATATTCCTTTTTTGCAGCCTTAAGAGAACTCTCGTTTTTTGAGGCTCAGAACCAGGCATTCTCGTGGGCTGCAAAAAGGAAACGTGACCCGGGAGCGCAGCCTCCAAGAGTCCATATTGCCAATAACTACGCGTGGGGGGAAAGGAAATGTGTTTTGTGAGGAAGAGAAAGAGCGCGCTTCACCGATGCCCGTTGGCGAAATTTTGGAAGAGAGGCAAGAGACTTCAGGCACCGAGCCCCCACCCCTGGCTGCGGCAACTGGAGCGGGCGGGAGGCAGGGAAGGGGTGGGCAAGACCACCGCTTTTCCACCGTGCGCTGCCCCCCATCTCCCCTCAAAAGACCCCCCCCCCGCCCTCAGCTGCCCGACGTTCTCTCTCTCTCTCTCTCTCTACCTCTCCCGCCGTTCCTTCTCACAAGCCAAGGCCGGGCGGGGAAGTCACCAGGGCCTCCAAGGGCTCCGCTTCCAGCGCATGGTCCCCCCCCTCCTCGCCTCGCTTCCAGGCGAGCCGACTGAGGCGAGAAAGGAGAAAGTGGCGGAGGCATTCACTGAGGGGACGGCTGACTCGGGGAGGGGGCGGAGGTGGTGTAGTAGCGGGGGATTCTTCCTCCTCACCTCACTTGCTCCTGTGCTTCCGCGCAGCTCCCCCCCTCCGGCGACGGCGCTGCATGAGTGAAGAGTCGGCCGTTGCATGGCCCCCAGCCGCTGCAGCGATCATGGCCCCCGGCCGCTGCGCGGCCCGGTGCCAGGTACTCCACGGACCGGGGGTTGGGGACCACTGATCTACAGGAAAATATACAAAGGGGCAATAGAGAAAATTGCCATTTTTAGTTAATAATACTACTTATTTTTATTTATATCAGTTATATGGCCCAACCATGTGATTCTGAGTGAGGAGGAGGGAGAGAAAGAGAGACCCCATAATTAATACAAAAGTAACATATTTCTTCAAAATATACTAAAACAATAAATTAGTCATTATAGCTGAATCCTGAGTAGAATCCTGCATACATCATTCACCCGCTTTTATTTTCTTCTCCCATTTATATAATGGGATCAGCTGTTGTAAATCACCTCAGGATTGTTAAAACATGTTTTAAGTCAAATAAAATCAAAATATCAAGGTAGGTTTCCCTATAGTCATTCACAGAATTTCACAGATGGTTAGACTGCTATTTGTCTGGTGTGAAGAATTGAGACCACACATTAAGTTCAGATTAATTCATTGATCATGTCTATTTGCAAGAATCTAGTCAACTAACAGTCAGCACTAAATTGGCACTAGATAAGTCAACGGAATTCAAGAGTTTGACTTAGACCATTTGTGGGAATGTAGCAACTCTAGACCGATTACTTGTTTGACTCTGCCCCAGGATCTACCTGTTTTTCTTCTACAGTACCTTCCCTAGGTAAGGCTGCATGCTTTACGCTTCATGATTCCTAAAGTCCTTTCTTCACAAACTAGTTCTAACCTCAGTGAGGGTAGGATTGCCCTATTACTAAGTAATGTATTTGTGAATATTTTATATAATAATAAAACAAAACATCCATAATGTATATCCAGTTTAATGGAAAGAAGGACTAAGGTGACATGATAGCAGGGTTTCAATATCTAAGGGGCTGCCATAAAGAAGAGGGGTTCGACCTATTCTCCAAAGCATCTGAAGGTAGAACAAGAAGCAATAGGTGGAAATTAATCAAGGAGAGAAGCAACCTAGAACAAAGGAGAAATTTCCTGACAGGGAGAAAAATTAATCAGTGGAACAACTTGCCTCTATACGTTGTGAGTACTCTGACATTGGAGGTTTTAAGAAGAGATTGGACAGCCATTTGTCTGAAATGTTATACAATTTTCTTCTTGGGCGGGGGTTAGACTAGAAAACATCCAAGGTCACTTCAAACTCAACTATTCTTTTATTCTATTATAATAATATACAATACAATAGCAGAGTTGGAAGGGACCTTGGAGGTCTTCTAGTCCAACCCCCTGCCAAGGCAGGAAACCCTATACCATTTCAGATAAATGGCTATCCAACATCTTCTTAAAGACTTCCAGTGTTGGGGCATTCACAACTTCTGGAGGCAAGCTGTTCCATTGATTAATTGTTCTAACTGTCAGGAAATTTCTCCTCAGTTCTAAGTTGCTTCTCTCCTTGATTAGTTTTCACCCATTGCTTCTTGTTCTATCTTCAGGTGCCTTGGAGAATAGTTTGACTCCCTCTTCTTTGTGGCAACCCCTGAGATACTGGAACACTGCTATCACGTCTCCCCTAGTCCTTCTTTTATTAAACTAGACATACCCAGTTCCTGCAACCGTTCTTCATATGTTTTAGCCTCCAGTCCCCTAATCATCTTTGCTGCTCTTCTCTGCACTCTTTCTAGAGTCTCCACATCTTTTCTACATTGTGGCAACCAAAACTGAATGCAGTATTCCAAGTGTGGCCTTATCAAGGCATTAGAAAGTGGTATTAACACTTCATGTGATCTTGATTCTATCCCTGTTTATGTAGCCTAGAACTGTGTTGGCATTTTTGGCAGCTGCTGTACACTGCTGGCTCATATTTAAATTATTGTCCACTAGGATTCCAAGATCCCTCTCACAGTTACTACTATTAGGCAAGGTGCCACCTATACTGTACCTGTGTCAACGTCTAAAGCGTTTCCATGACTACTATCAACTTGAGGAGGGGGGGGGGAATGCCATACATACTTTTGGCCAGAGTAAAAGTCTCATATTTCTGTACTGGGATGTGAATGTGCATGTCCCGAATCCTGCCATAACATCCTGTTGGAGAATGTGATTAATGACCTCAACCAGAGGGGAGGGGACACAGGGGTAAAGTTCAGATGCCATTAAGTGGGATTTAGTTTCTGCTCCACAGAAGTCCGTGCCGAGATGTTAGTCCTAATAAATGAATGGGTTTTTTTTAATCTTGTCTCAAGGCTCATAAATTAATTAGACCAACTCTTGGAAACTTCACACCTGTGCATTTCGTTTCTCTTGCCTAAATGTAGAACCTTACTCTTTTCACCATCGAATTTCATTTTATTAGATAGTGCCCAATGTTCAAGTTTGTCAAGATCCTTCTGTATCGTAATCTTAATATGATGCCAAATCTCTTGTGTGGTTTTGGTGTGAATGTATTCCCTTATTCCTGCAACCTCTTTTGACAATTCTTTCTCATTTAAAGTTCCAATATTATTGGCAGAATATCCCAAAGTTGCTATAACTAACTATAATGTCAGTTCCTCTACAGGACAGGGGACAGCCACTGCTGTCTAGATTCATTTTAGTCTTCTGGTTATTACACTTCTATTAGCTCCCTCCAAAAGTTCCTTCCTCCAAAATTTCCATTTACCACAATCTGTAGTACAGGTTACCAGCTTGGCTGCTTTCACCAAAGGTTTCGACTAATTCCTGGAAGTCATAGGGATTAATGGCTATCAGTCATGATGGCATTGGGCTGCCTCTAAAAGCCATCTGTTGGGAAATTAATAGGTTTCATTGTGCAATTGGTTGGCTATTATGAGAACAGAGTGCTCTCTGTTCTGATGAGCCAGGGATCTA
The DNA here is from genome assembly GCF_009769535.1 of Thamnophis elegans. Taxonomy (NCBI): domain Eukaryota; kingdom Metazoa; phylum Chordata; class Lepidosauria; order Squamata; family Natricidae; genus Thamnophis; species Thamnophis elegans. The sequence continues at coordinate 73,101,999 of NC_045544.1, read as the reverse complement.
ATCCAACACAAGGTTGCTTATGTTCTCATGTCCTAAGTCTCTGTTTCTGTAAGTCAGCTGCTGACTTCTATGGGAAAATACTGCCCAATAAAAAGTTACAGAGAAAACTATTCTCTCTCTCTCTCACACACACACACACACACACACACACACAGACACATATGATTTTTATTAGTTAAAAGTTGCATTTGCTATTTTTTGCAAATCATTGATACTATATTTATTCTTTTTGATAAATATTCTAGCCAGACCAACATGTATTCTTCAGTCTATAGTTACACATTTGATTTCTTTGCTGAAGTGCTACCAGTCAAATAGTTAAGTGACTGCAGTCTTGCAATAATGACACTGTTCCAAATCTCCCATCATCTGACTTGCACTAACGATCAACTCTAAGAGCTCCTTATTTAAAAGAAACATGACCCCTACCATGTTGTAAATCAAAGGAGTATTAATAATGAAAACTTCTCAGTAAAGAGAAATGAGCAGGAAAGCTGTGTTGCTATAGAGAATAGTTCAACATGCATCAAGATTTAGATGAAATATCTCTCATTAACTTGATGTAGACTTTGAGTAGTGCATTCTCAGTTCATCTTCAGAAACTGAAACTAATTAAGAACTTCCATTTTAGTATCAAATAAAACTGGCATCTCTTGAAATACCTGAATAGTGCATTTTGGCTTCAATGCAAAATTAAATGGCTATACTTAATCACAGACATCAATACTATATGTCAGAACTCAATATATTCCTACAGTTAGTATAATCAGCTTTTAAAAGTAGATTTATTTACAGTATATAAAGAGTTAACATTATACAACAATATTACAGACACAAACAATGGGTGCTTTGGCTAATTTTGAGAACATCTGGAATAAAAACATTAGTGGATGCATAATGAAGCATATGACATATTTCTGTGAACTGGTATTGGCTAAAAGAATGCCAGAAGAAACAATTAAGTATTGAAACTAGCCATTAATCAGCAATCAATACCATATAAATAAAAATATTCTAGCCAACACTCCAGAAGATAGGCTTAAGATACTTGACAAACTTGAACGTTGGGTCCTATCTAACAAAATGAAATTCAATGGTGAAAAAAATAAGGTTCTACATTTAGGCAAAAAAAAAAACCAAAATGCACAGGTATAATATGGATGATATCTAGCTCAATAGTAATAACTTCAAGAGGGATCTTGGACAATCTAGTGGACAATCACTTAAAAATGAGCCAGTAATGTGCTGCAGCTGCCAAAAAAAGCCAATGCAGATCTATGCTGCATTAACAGAGAGAGAGAGAGAATCAAGATCATTTGAAGTATTAATACCACTTTATAATGCCTTGGTAAGATTACACTTGATTACTGCATTTTGGTCACAGTAAAAAATGTTAAGACTCTGGAAAGAGTACAAAGAACAACAACAAAGATGATTAGGGGACTGGACCTAAAATATATAAAGAACTATTGCAGGAATTGGGTATGTCTGGTTTAATGAAAAGGAGGACATCAGGGGGGGACATGATAACATGAATTCTGTTGGTTTTGACTTGAATTTTATTAATTTTGTCATATTTTAAACTATATATTTTAAGTGTCATAAACTGGCTTGAGTGTGGGACTAAAGAGAAAGACAGAGTAGGGAGATGAGAAGTTAAGATATATAAAATATAAATCAATAAATGTATGTCTTTGAAAATTGAGGACTCCTCAGAGATTTGGAATTTTCGGGGATTTGAATGGTGTTTTGAAAAACTACAAAATATTCCCCACATATAAGACAGGTATAGTTCCTTTTTCAATAATTCCAGGCAGTTGAATGCTTTCAAGATAGTTTTGCATAGCCAAAGGAGCTGAAGTGAGATTATCAGAATAACCTACATCTTTTGTAAAATGAAATTTAAAGCATCTTAATTATTATTAGAATGGTCATTTTGAATGAAAATGTTTTCACAATGACAACCCCATTTAGCTGTTAAACTAATCCAATGTTATATCGATCCCTCTACATCTGCTGATATCTTTAACCATTAATTCCACATTTCCAAATTAAAAAATATATATGGAAAATGGTATATAAGATTTTAAAAGTAATATATAAGGTTATGATTGGAAAAGAGGTTTCGACCTGTGCCAACAGAAGGAAAAGGTTTAAGTCTAGCTTCTGACCAAACATAGGATGCAATTGTGAAAATATATGTTATCCTGCTAATGCCAAAGCATTTTACTTTTATTATATATATATTAGTTGATAATCTAGAGAAATTGTGAGGTGGCTCCAAAATCAAGAGAAATTATTTGGTGCAATATTGAGTTTTAATATTTATATTTAAACTGCTGGTTCAGTCTATAAAAGAAATAAACACATCAATCCCAATAATCCAAAACTTACACTTATTATCAAACTTTCTGCCTTAGAAATTACAGCTATTTATTAAAGCCATTCAACATTCAGTTTTGGCTGAACTAAAATATAATTTTTCTCAAATCTTTCTGTAGAATTATGAACATTTGTGAGGGCTGGGGCTCTTAGTAATTTTTCTTAGTATTTATGGATATAGCAATTTTACCACTAATAAAAGTTTATTTCCTTTTTCTTCATTATGATCGCATCTTCATCTGTAATTTTATAGACTTCAGTTTATGAAGGTAGCAGCTGGACATTTGCAAGGCATTATTTGTGGATACATTCTCATCATTTTATGTAACATTTTTTTATAATGTGAGTGAATGTTAAAATTGATTTCAAATCAATTTTACACAAATTCACACAAACCTTAATAATGTCTTGAGATAATTAGAAGTACGTTAATTCTCTTCAGAGGCACCACATACCTATTTCCATCTTATTGGGACTTGTCAGACATAGCTAGATGTTATTTTATGGGATTCAACTCCTCCCAAAGGAATTCAACTCTTAGACTTTTGACCTTTAGATGACCATACACAGTGCAGTAGCTTTAAGAGATAGTCAGATGCAGCTATTCAGCGTTTCTAGGGAGGGATATATTGAAGCTATTTGAATAGTGTATACAAAACACCTTATGTGGACCTTTTGCTGAAAGAAGAAAATAATGAATGGATGATTTATAGATTTGAAGATTAAGGAAGCTGCAGACTACAGGAGGGGATAAAGGGATTTGTAATTATTTAAAAGGGATGATAGACAATAAGATTGTAATTATCTGATGAAAAGAGGTTTGGAAATTATTTATGTATTGCCTAACTCTGGTTTTCTTTTTCATTTCTTGCACTTTTTTGTTTCTTTTCTTGTTTTCTTTTGTGATATAATTTTTATATAAATATATTTTTAAAAGACAGAATACTAGATAAAATCCACCTTCCTGTAAGAGAGAAGTACAGATGTTACTTTATGTCAGGCCCTGATGTATGGGGTTTTACATGACTTTTATCCTCATTTTTGGAAGTGAACATATTTCTTTATTTTATACTGTAATATCTATATCTATCTATCTGTCTGTGTGTGTGTGTGTGTGTGTGTGTGTGTATTACATGCTGCTTCCTACTGATCATTTATAGCTGAAAAAACATCATACAGGATATACATAGCTCTATTTATCTCCTTCATCAAAACTGGAGAGAGATGGAAATCATGAAAAATGTGACATAATTTAACATCTATATATCTCTTCTGTGATAGTTTAAGTGAAGAAAGACTATGTGTACCATTTCAAGAGTTCTCTAGAATTCGTTTTGAATGTGTGAAAGCTTAAATGCATAAAGGATGGGTTCATGCCTGCTAACCTGAACTTCCCATAAGCTTTACTCTTCCATGTTTAGTTCAGAAAACTTAAATGGTAGGCATCTTGTATTTGCTTAGAACAAAGTGCAGCTGTCTGCCCAGTCTGGGATTAAGCAGTTCTAGTTCATTCATTTTACACAACTTCATAATAAAACACAGGGGAGCCCCATCTGTACATCCTGGATGTCAGGGGTAGGTTCCGGCCGATGCTATTGCCAGTTCATTTGTGCATGTGCAGAACTAAAAAAATAAGATGGGTGCGCCAATGGTACCAACCGGGGAACCAGTTTGGGGGCATGGCAGGCCTGGGTCACTGCCAGCTCCAGCGACCCAGGCTGCCATACCACTACTGGTTCAGCTGAACCAGTCCAAATTGGTAGGAACTCACCACTGCTGAAGGTCAATGTTTTTCAATCTCAGCAATTTTAAGATATGTGGACTTCAACTCTCCAAATCCATTTTAAAGTTCCTGGGGTTGGGAAGCACAACTGCAGGTTAAGATATTTCCTTTAAGAACATTTGAACTGAGAAATCATTATCAGAGGATAGTAGAGGCCCAGAACATTCTTGAAACAGCGGATTATAGTAGTTAGAAAAGATCAGTTTTATTCCAGTTTAAGACATTCTGGTACATTCTGAAAAGCAAGCATTTTCTCATATAACGATGTTGATCAAGACAATGCTGTCTTTTAGAATTCATTCCCCCATACCCATCCGTCTCTTCTCTCTTTCTCTCTCTCTTTGTATTTCAAAGCATCTGTATTTCTCCAGATGCTTTTTTCTACTTATTCTGCCTGATATCTTTCATTCATTGTTTATCAGTTGCTTGAATCTGTGTTCCCCATTGTGCTGAATTTTTTATACTTCAGCACTGTGAGGATCTTATCCTCAACAGATTGGCATTACATAGCTGTATTTGAGGTTATTGTGGCCTATTTTGATTTCATAAGCTACTGCTGTCTCCTTAATATAGGTTTGTCCTATCTTCCTTCTGCATAGAAATGGCAAAGAATAATATTTTTTTTAAAAGCCCCTGTAGATAGTTGTGCTTTTTTTCTTTTAAATGTATTTTTCTTGCAGGTGCAGTTTAAGGATGTTAAGTTTCACTATATAGTTTGATTAATTATGGCAATACATTATATCATAAAGAGCAGCATCCACAGAATCTCACAGTGCTGCA